>NW_022639547.1:261943-304361 GCF_010583005.1 Odontomachus brunneus
TCAGTAAATACATCTTTTTAAACGCCACAACTTTTATCTGAAACATTTTTTTCTAAAATGCTTAGTTTTCGAGATATTTCACCGGTCCGGGACTTTTTGAACACCCTGTATAATATATCTAGATGTATTATGTAAATTTGTAATAAACAGAATCACCACACTTTTAACAAAAGTCTTGCCCTACAAAAGGTGAACGCGCGTGCACGATGCATCGCCGAACGGCGGCTGGTACACAATGTCGCTGCTTGGCGGCGATCCCGGTTCATTATCGCGACTATTCGCGAAGTGAACTTGGACCGCGAGTTCCGTAATTACTGCCGGCGAGGTGTTACGTCCACGCGCGAGAACAGGTCGAATTGAGGGAGGCGTTCGCGTGACCGGCGCGAAACTTGGCGTTAACGATATTATGCGTCGCCCCCGCGTGCAAACAAGATTTTGTTGTGCAGCGGGAGTGCGCGCGCTTTGTGAACAGAGACCGGTCTCTTTCGCGGAGATCGGATAGCACATTCGCGTTAAAACTTGTCGTCGCAAAGATTGCAGTCTGCAATCGCGTTACACGTCCCGGAGCGGAATCTCCACGGCAAACTTAAAGGGCTACAGAATAGAGACAGAAATAACGGAAGAAGGAAGAAAAAAGTCGTAGAACTTTGTAAACATTCGTGACGTCCCGAAGTCGAAATTTTGGCGCTATGTTAAATTTCGAATGCAGTCATCAAGCGAATCGATAGATATCTCTCATCACAGCATCTGTATAATTTGTTCGATCAACTAAACGTTCGCTTGAATGAATTCTGTTCATCCCAGCGAAGTGTCTCGTTAAATTCAACCTTTTTTTTCAATGTACAAATAGTAATAGTCGCGTGAAAAATATTGAGCGCGGTGCGTATAACGAGCTGTCGCATGACAGCGGACAATTATAAATGTCGCTGGCATTTGTTCTATTCGCTGTTAACCAGTGTTAACTGTCCCACCTGATTTAACAAATATTCGCGCCTCCTCTAATCCGAGAATCGATAAATTTTTCAATATGTATCGCATACGACCTGTTAAAAATTTACGCAATTGTTATTTCTGTTCATGAAACACGCTAATGAAGATTGACCGAAAAATCCTGTAATATACAGAACGAGAGAGAGAGAAAGAGGGAGAGAAAATAATTGGTTACAATAAACTAATAATAAAAAGTCAGAATGTTATAAAAACAGTTATAAATACAATATTTTTCTGTGTTGCAATTTATATCGCAATGCCCATAAAAGGAAGGAGTATAGTGGCATTTTTTTTAACTACAAAATATCAAATTTGTTATGTGCTAAATAATACTGAAATACACAAAGCGACCGTCGCAAAGCAGCGAGATTTTTTCGGACATATTTCAATTATTACTCGTTTTACGAAGGAAAATGTAGCTAAATGTAGCTTACGTAGAACGACTGTATTTTTCATCTCTCCGATTTTGCGCCGGCGCGAATCTCTCTCTCTCGCTCTCTCTTTCTCCCTCATCTGTATCTATATAAAATACATGTATCCAATTTTTTATCAATTCACCTTTTTTCCGCTTCGTAGAATCAAACGGTAGATAAATATTAATATCTAAACTACGAGTGGAGAAATACAAACTTCGCGCACAGCCGAGAAGGTTATACGAGCACGAATGTGGCGCGACGCGGTCCAGGACCAAATATTTCGGTATCTCTGTGGAAAATCTCTGTGAAGAGCCGAAAAAAACCTATGAGATTTATGAAAGAAGGCACGTATATCTGAAAAATTTAACGTACGTGCCCTTAGAACAACACATTTTTCCCATCTCGGCTATGCAGCATCAGCTGTTATTAATTATTATTGGAGTTCTGTTATTAATGGAGGTCTTCGATGAATTTGTCGGCGGCGATTTGCCCACGACGGCAAAAAAATATCAGGATCAATATTGCGTTTCGGGAGTTAAACGCAAAGGCTGCGGTAAATCGCAGCTAGAACAAGCAAATCCTTTCGCGCACGTACTTCACATTTCGTTTCAGCAAGATATATTTATCGGTAGCCGACCAGAAACTGATCCTATGGTCCTGCATTGAGGACAAAATGTTTGGTATTTATAGCCATAAGCGCGCATAAAGAAATATTGGCTGTAAATTATGGCCAAGGAAGCTATTCTTTTATTAAAGTCGTAATGTAACTAACTAATAACCTACACAACGCAACGTCTAAAAACGGAACATGAGACATTCTAAGGATGTCTAAAGGATGTACAAGTAAACCTTACAAGTAAACCTACCTAAAAGCTAACTTGGCACAAAAATAGAAGTACAAAAGATATTTAGGTCATACTTTGTCATTTTGACTCACTTTGAGTTTCACGGATGGTTTATAGCTTTTTAATATTCTTACTCACATCAACAATTACAAAAATACATAAGAAATAAAATTGAATACAAGATATAGTTAAATAATTTTAACAAAATCGACATAATTGAGATACGACCCATTATAAATTTCTTTAGCCGAGATTCCAACCGAAATATTTTAAATCAGTGCTGAATTAGTCAAAAATGGTTCGAATCTCGGCTAAATCGAGAAATTATTTTTATAAATAATTTTTCCAACTTTTTACATGTTTTGTTTAAGCATTTTATTATTTATACAAATACTTTTACACATTTGACTTCATATTCATAATCAGCAAACCAAAAACGCCTATATCTTGTATTCAATTTTATTTCTTACGCATTTTTGTTGTACTTGTTGATGATAAGAGTGAGAACATTAAAAAGCTATAAACTGTCCGTGAAACTCAAAATGGGCTAAAATGAAAAAATATGACCTAAATATTTTTTGTACTTCTATATTTGTGCCAAATTAGAAAGAAATAGGAGTGTAACTTTTGGGTAAGTTTACTTGTTAGAGACGTCTTTTATTCCGACATCTAAGAGATATCTTATACCTCAATTTTAAACGTTCTGTTGTGTGAGAAGCTTATATACATGTTATTACCAGTATTTTCGTGTTAGAATAATCAAAAAGTATGTAGTTGAGACTAAAAATAATTATAATTTTAGTTACATCAACTACTTTTTTCTCTCAGTGTGTTGGGATTCATCCTAATCAGGTATCTGGTTTGTACATTTGAGAATTAAGAAATTGTCCATAATTTTTGGAGAGAGTTTGTGAACTCATCGTTCTTATTCAACGAGAACATTCTCCCACTGGACAAAATGGAAAGTTGATAAACTCAACCCAAAAGTTACGGACAATTTTTTAGTCCCCGACTGATTTCTTATCGAGTCCTGAAAAGTCATCCAATGCATGCGTGGCAATCAGAATCTCTTCAATCAATAATAAGGGTTATTAATAACTAGGATCTTGTCAACAATTAAGACCTGATAATCCGATATAAAACAGATAACTAATTAGGATCAAGCTGATGAGTTTCCGGTCAGGTATCTTTGATTGCTGAAACATATCGCTCACGCCCTAATTACAGTAGCGGATCGATATTATTTCTATGTGCGAGATATTCCACATCCACCGAGTTACGCTTTAGCGACAGATTCAGTTGACCATTTTAAAGTTGAATTTAAATGTTGGGCGAAAATGTCAGGACGCTAATAACTCTTCAGTTATAAACAATTGAAAAGGGCTTTTCGCGAGACTGAATTTCGGGGAGCGAAATAGTTATCAAAACTACATTCAGCGACTAACGTCAGGCAAAAAGAGAGTTTTGTTTTGATAAAATTTTAATTTAAAGCTCGGGGGTCTTTGACTGTGCACTTTGCGCAGAATTATAATGCCAGGAAAAATAGCGTGAATTTTTTCCGCGCACTGAACGTCGGGACAAATTGGTTTCCTCGCGTTCCACAATTCGCATTCAATGCTACAGATTGCTATATATGTATGTAAAATATAAATTAAACAAACTATTCTTTTTCTGCTTAACTTTCATTAGAAAAAGCACATATAATGTGATTTACGCGCGTGTTACATTTTCACTGAAAATAAGCTTTATATTCACACATACACAACGATGTTTACGTTTTACACATTTACTTTATCTACATTTATTAATCCAAGAATCGGAAAAAAGTATTCGAGATATTTCAGCAATCTAGATTATTGAACACGAGTGACGGTACGCGGGAGAAATCTCATTTATTTCGATGTATAACACAATTTTTCACTCTTCTGATGTCATTATTTGATATAGCTGCGACGAGAAAACAAGACTTTCAGGACATAGTTATAAGAAAGTATATCGTGAACATACGCGATAAACAACGATCTCTGATATTTTTGTTGAGAAAAGATGTAAGTTATTTGGAAAACCTACTAGATTACAAGCAAACGCAACGGAAGTGAAGCATCTCTATTATCATAAAAGTATCAATATCTAGACACATATCTAACTCTAGACATTCTTATTGTTTTGATTTTTAAATACGAATATTTAAACTTTTATTATAGAATATATATATATATATATATATATATATATATATATATACGCATATATAAATACATTGAATATATAAAGTTTAAATATTCATGTTTAAAGACCAAAACAATAAGAATGTCCAGAGTTAGATATTGGTGCTTCTGTCTTCTTTGATTCCCTTTCATTTCCTTCTCAATATACATTTCGAATACTTTGAAGCGTAATACATGAAGGAATATTAGACGACGTGTGTGTGTTGGGAAGAGAAAAGAAATTAAATTAAGATCAAAGTACAAATATCTGGACGCGTACCTAACTTTGCAGCTTCTTAATTGTTTCCATCTTTAAGTGCAAATATTTAAACTCCTAACATAAAATATATATATATATGTACATTTCATGTTAAAAGTTTGAATATTCGTATTTAAAAGCCATAACAAGAGAACACTCAGCATTGGACGCGCATGTCTAGACACTGCTACGTTTTTACCTCATTCGATTTCCTTCCATTCTCCTGGCAACACGCGTCGTCTAACCTTACATTTCGAACACCTCGAAGCGTGACGCACGAACGCTGACCGTCTGGGAGAATTCCGCACGCAAGTTGTCTTCGCCAACTACTCGGCTAACAGAAAGGAAAAGGGACTCACCGAGCGGCGACTCGTTCCACGCGTCTGGCCGTCATCCTCGTAGAGCCCGTCGGCTTCGCGTTCTGCGTGGGAAGAGTTACGGCGAGTGGATCATTCCATGCCAGGAGTCCAGCGGCGCGCACCAGCCTTCGGAGCAAAAGGGAGTGTTTCTCGCGTGTCTCATGCACCAGGACGACCGTCGCCGACGAATTGAGAGACGAAACGACCGCCGACCGCCGGCAATCGAGGCTCGCGAAATGAAATTTTCATGCGCCCTTCAACCCGACACGATTCAAGCTTATAGGTCTGTTCTTTTTCGAAGAACTTCCTGAACTGGTGTGCACTGTGGTGCAGTAAGTTAGAGTGAGGCAAATATGTTCTCTTTAACTCTAACTTATTGTACCAACGTAACCCCGGAAGTTCGTCGAAAAAGAGCAAGCCTATTGGAAATTCGTCGCGCGCGAAATTCAAAAGTAACTTCGTCTTAAATTCACTTTCAGATGCTTCCCAGTCAATGAAATGATCCGTGCAGTGTCTAAAGATGAACTTAGAACGATCTTCAATATAAATAGTACCCTCAAATACATAGATGTCCGTCTTATGAGAAGTTAAGAACAAGATTAAAGGATAAGAGCCATTGTACATAAAATACACATAGCTGCATGTGCATAGCTTAAAGCCTTCTGTTAAACTTTTAAGAAAATGTGTATTTTCTTAAAAAAATATCTTATATTAAGACAAAAGTACCAATATCTGGACACGTATCTGATCCTAAATATCTTTACTGTTATTTTATCAGTCATACTTTATCAGTCTTTAAATACAAATATTTAAACTTTCAACGTATATGTGTGTATATGTTACCAACAAAATAAGAAATCTGGCATTGTACAGAATACTTAGGCATTATATATAAAATGCCTTGGCATTGTATGTGAAAACTGATAGGCATTCTGTAGAATGCCTCAGTATTCTATATAATACCTGAGTTTCACACACACACAATGCCGGTAACATATATATTCAATATATACATTTTATGTTAAAAGTTGAAACAATCGTATTTAAAAATTAAAACAATGACAATGTTATTCAGGATTAGATACGTACCCGGATATTGGTACTTTTACTTTGATATAAGTAAATATTCTACACTGAGAGAAAAATTTATTAAATTTTAAAAAATTTTTATTTGGATACAACAATGTGAACATATTTGTTCAAATTAAATAATTATCTCCTAAAAGAAGAATAAGAAGAAAGAAGAAAATTTATATTTAAAACTTTATTTAATTTTAGAAAATAGTTACTTAATTTAAACAAATATGTTCACAGTTGTATCCAAAAGACAAACGTTTTTTGAAATTTAATAAATTTTTTTCAGTGTATTAGTTGTGTGGCCACCGAATAAATATTTACTATAATAAGAGTGTTACTATAAATTTACTATAATAAGAATGGTTGGGTTAGGTGTTTAGGAATTGCTACTTTTGCCTCAACTGAACGAGAAATGTCTGGAGTCTCGTGAAAGACGAGAGAAATCGGTCAGACGAGAGGAAGCTGCGAATTCCGGCCGTCGGTACGTCAAGAACGAAAAACGTGAGCAATCGCGATTAAGTTCCTCCAATTACACGCGTTCGCGGATCCTCATCGCGGCGAGTAATTGACAGACGATCGTGCCCGTTTACGATCGTAATCATGGAATTCCCACGGTCGCTCGATGAATCGATGATAAAGCGACGGCGCGCCGGAACGTTACATCGAAAACACAGAGAACGAATAACGAAGATTATTCGTCCATGAAGAGATCGCACTCCCGGCGAATATCGCGAGCGAATGTCGTCGGGAACGCAGTCGAACGAATTTTCGCGCAGCCGGCGCGCGCGGCATAAAATATTTATCGCTCGAATCCGATAAAGAGCTCTTCATCAACACCACATTTTGACACTCGCTCTTCACGTTCACGGCAGTGACTCGCGATGACGTGACGACTCGATATACATATCTTTCCACGCCGGCCACAGTCTCCATGCCGAGCGAGGAAAACTCTCTGTCAATCGCGCGCGTCTCGTGCAATGGACGCGAAAGATTCGACCGGTTAGAGTCGCAAGATGTGTCGCTCTCATCATGACCGATGTTCATGACCAGCGGGGTCGGTGTCGAGGGTATCGCTCGGATTTTCAAACGACCGTCGCGGCGTGTCCTCATTTTTGAGTCCGGGCTTTTTCACTTGGCGCGCGTTCAAGATCGGATCGATATAAACGGCAACGTGCTTGCAAATGTCCTCCTCCTTCGCGGGAAAGAACGCGCCGAATTCTGTTCACATCTCCCACACCTACCAAGTGTCCTCCCGACCGGAGTTCGCGACTCGGTGCTTGAAAAATATTGAAAACCCATGGCAGTAGCGTCGAAACCACATCATCGTTCGAATACGATATACATATAAAAATCGATGAAGCCCACCTCCCCTCTCCCCGCTTTTTTCCTGCACAATTCGCGATTGCTAATATTTTTCCACTATTTTCAACTTTCGTTGCGTTCATGCAAAATTCAACACTGCTGATAGACACACTTTTCTGAATATGTTTCAAGCATCGTATAGTATGGCGAAAGCACGTTAACAGAAGAAATATCTGAGAAATAGTTGATATTTATTCGGTGGTTATAAATAGCATATATTTACTTATATTAATATAAAATATTTTCTGAAGAGAAAATGTACATTTTTTTAAAAGCTTAAGAGAATCGCGGCTTTCCTTGATGGCAATATTCTCAAAATATTATTTAAACAAAGAAATTTAGTTTAGAGTAACCAGGTTATCAGTACCCAGCATAAATAAATGTTTACTAATTTTAGGCAATTCTTTTCTCTCACTATATACCAATTCCAGACATTCTTATTATTTTGGTGTTTAAATGTGGATATTATAACTTTCAACGTAAAAAAATATATATATACTCGTAATTAAGAAACAAAACAATAAAAATGTTTAAGATTAGGTATTGATACCTTTACCTTACACTTCAATCGCGAACCGTAATCACTGAGCGTTGTGCAGTTTGTAAAATGATCAGCCGGGAGGAAAATAATTTTGCGTCATTTCCACGATTACAATCAATCAACTTTTAAAATCCTTACTCGCAAAGCTCGATTGCCTTGACTATCGAAGTTAGATTAAGTTAGATTACATTTCGAACTATATCGAAGTTAGGTTACATTCACAGTTGGTTTTTCATTGTTTTTGGAAAAGATACGGCCAAGCAACGATTTTGATTCGCGCAACAGAAATGTGATTGATTTCGTATTTCGATTCAAGAGATCTCGAGGCAGAAGTCATAATAATAAAATGTTCAGGAATATTCGAATTATTCCCCTCCCGATCGTTCCCGTCATACCACTCGCCGGCTTTCAATGAGCGCAGACTTTGACAACAAACATCTGTAGCTCGAGAGAATCATCGGCCTTAAAGGTCACGTGTACAAATGCGGAGACGAAGGAAATTCCGGCGATCTTATCAGTCGAAAACTATCTCAGCACATCCCGGAAGTGTCCGAATTAATTATCTGACATGATGCGCGTAAACAAAATTGCCGGCGGCCGACGGGCAGGTTGCTCGCCGTGGAATCGGACGATTTCAAAGCAACGATCTCAGAGGCGAGCGAAAAGGATTAGAGAGACTGAAGCCTGTGTACAATGCGTTCTACTTGCTTCCTGTTCCTCTTCTTTCATCTGACTAGAACCTTTAGTCCAGATCTACGGTGTGCTCTTTGCACTTCCTGTTTCCTTCTCTTTATTTCTTTCTGACGTAAACTTCAGGCCGGGCAAAGATGGAGAAACAGGAAGCGCATATTGCAGATTTGACTTTGGCCCGAGGAAGATAGAGAACGAGAAACGTGAAGCAACGAGCACGCTACAGATCAGGCTTGTAAGAGAGCTTTGGTTTTTACCGCGAACTTCCGAGATCGGCGAATCTCGCGCGCGAAGGACGAGCGAAAGAACGAATTGTACCAACGTAAAGACGCGCTCGCGCGACTTTCAATTCGCATGCATACCAATGTCAACGTAAACACCGACCGACGGCACCGTGCAAGCGAACAGGTATTCAGAACAGGCTGGTGGATGAGTACACGCGCGACCCGTTTGTGATTTTGAACGGCCGCTCTTGTGAGAATTCGTCTCTTTCGCTCTTCCCGTTTCCCTCCCGCCCCTTTCACCGACTCCTCTCTCACTCTCTCTCTCTCTCTCTCCCCTTCTCTGCCTGCTCCGCGAGACGCGCGAGTGAGACGGACAGATGCGCGTCCTTCGGCCGCACTCTCGCTCCAGTCGGAGCACGCGACCTGTCACCGTGCACCCGGATAACACAGCGTAACGGCTCCCCGTGCACGACGCGAGAGACAAACGAGAAACCAGGGTACGTACGTGGAGACGCAACCGTGCAGCAGTCGGAGTCCTCACAGGACTCTTCCTCTCTGTCTGTCACAGCACTGGGCGACGGCGACGGCGACGGCGACGGCGACAACGACGACGGCGGAATTTCCGGAGCGACTCCGAGACGTATGTTTGCTGCTGCAACCCCGCGGGCGAGCGTGCGAGCGAGCGATCAACCGATCGACCGAACCGGCCGTACCCTGAAAGGCGACTGCAGCTCTGAACACCGCGCCGGTGTCGCGAGTGGGGAGCTCGGCCCTCGCTCCGTCTCGCTCCCACTCTCGCCTACGGCGCGGGCGCTCTCCGCCTCTCGCTCCCCCCTCCCACCTTCCACACAGCACAGTAGCGCTCGAAAGAGCGGCCAGCGGGGACGCCGCGAGTTGGCGCGTCGATCGCCAGCTGGCGCCACCGTATGCTTCACGACCCCTTCTCGCAATGTTACGCAGCGCGCCCGCTACTACAACCAGAGATATAGTAACAGACCGAAATCGGAAGAGATTTGTATAGTACAGAGAATAGTTCATTAAGAGGAGAATGAGAGCAAAAGAACATCAACAAACAAAAGTTTGGAATAGTGCAAGCAATGTGTCGTATGACTATTTTATTCCACGGGGGAGGCTGGAGACACGCGGCGATAAAGTCGCTAAACTTCTTCAAAAAAAAATAAAAATCATATTTTTTTCTACATATATTTCTCCAAAAACATATTTTCTTATACTCAACATTAATGTGTAGAATAATAAAAAATTGTATCTTATTCTCATCAATTCTTCGTATCTTTCCTCATTGTAGAAATTCTATATATATATGTGCATGTATGTATATGTATATGTATATATGTAGAAACTAAGCATATTCTCAAAACTTTATCAGCCAAGATCAGAGGTAGAAAGAGACGAAAGCCTAGTGCCGTATCTGTTCCTTTCTCTGAATCGTGCGATCGAGTGCGTTGAGAAAGACAGAGATGCGGTTTTCGCTTTCCCTCTTTTTGCGAGGTCTTATACCCAATCTATTTGTTGTGTTTACAATAATAACAAAGTACTTATATCTTCGTTTCGATATTTCGAGTGCTGATACTATCGAGCGTCAAACCTGCTGTAATCAACATGTTATTCTCAATGCGCACATATCTTGTCAAAGCGCAATTTTTCTCTTTCTCTCTTTGATACTTGGTTCTATTTTAGTAGTACGAGACACGAATAGTACGAGTTGTATGTCTATAATGAACTTGTTACTCTCTATTTCGACGATTATATTTCGACAACGTTGTTTTCAATTCTTGTTATTGATTTCTCTCGCGTATAGAAACGTAAAAAATTGTATTGCTCATACAAAAATGACCGAGAATTCATTTACTTTTTTTTCTAAATAATTAAAAATCTACAATGTATCTTCAAAGACTAGGATCTTATATAATTTGTTTCAACTCTCACACACACACACACACGCGCGTGAGCGCACACATGCAGCACACACAGAGAAAATTTCGTAATAAAATTTATCTTTATTATTATGTGAATGAACGCTTTACATATGGCTGATGTTTAACGTACGGTGCAATACCGTAGATACAGTAAAAATTATACGAAATCGTACAGATAACGAAGAACTGACAAACGTTAAAACAAAAGAAAAATGACCGGAGCGAAAATAAAAAAAATTCAGCACGTTCTCTCGCATACGCTAATAAACTTTCGGGCGTCAAACTGCCTCTATTATTATCTCGCGTTATTTTACAACAGTCGAGGCCGGACCTTCGAATCTGCAAAACAAAACTTAACAGTCTATAATCTGGCTTTACCGAAACGAAAGCCTCGTTTACATTCCCGAAAGAACTCCAGTTTGTAAAACACAATGCTCGTTGACGTGGAAATTTCTACACTCAATTAGAAACGCTATATACAGTTGTATCGATCAGTCAAACTTTCAAATGTCCAAACTCTTATCAGATCTCTCTATACCGTTACAACAGTGACTCTAACAGGTGAAAAGCGCAAAGTATCTCGGGACTCATAAATGTGCGAAGAGATCGATGTATCTAATCGGCAGCAGATCGAGAAGACTGGAAACTTGATCGTTCACCTTTGCACCATACATATTTGGCCGAGTGGTCACTCAAAAACTAACGCAGCAAGTCGCGAAGGTAAATATCGCTCCGTTCGATTATTTTGTTGTTTCATCGCTCTGACGAATTTCGTCGATAAGGAAATCTTTACTGCTTAATCCAAAAATATATGTGCTCTCGAAACTCACCATACGCTAAGATATAGAACGTGTGCAACACATTTAAAATATACCGCAACTCATATACGAGAATAAGTCATGAACTGAACGTTACGCACATGTCGTACCATACGTCGTGAAACAAGTTATCGCTCATGAGTGTGATTGTGTGATTATAATAATAATAATAATAATAAAAGAGAATGTCACGCTCTTTTGGTGCGACACTTAAGAAAAGTAAGACGAGACGATTCAAGGCGATGGCGACTCAATACAAAGCATCGATAGTTTCGTCGTCGGTGTGTCGTAAGTAATCGAGATGATTGATCGAAGACACTTCTGCGTGCCTCCAGATACCTCCAGCGGTTTTCACAATGTTCGTCAATTGCAAACTGTACCAAAGACTGCGTCTCTCAGAGCGAGCCATGCTATAACGCATCGCTCGCGAAACACTACAAATTTACTACGCGTCTCCTAAAATGGACTCTCTCTTACTCTTCGCTTCCTCCTTCCTTCCAATCCCTCCCTTCCTCTCTCACACATTCTCTTTCACTCTCTGTTTTTCCTGTTTGCCAATTGTATGATGTTCATCTATCTTTTCATTCATTTCTTTTTTTCATCTCTTTACCTATATTAAATTATATCAATATCTGTTTTATTTATATATCTATATATCTATATATATATATATATATATATTTATATGTATCTATATATATATATCACGCCAGCCTCGCTATCGATTCAGTAATGTAGGTACACTTTGTCAACGATCACTCGACCGCTCGCTCTCCATTCGTCCCGTTCACCCATGAATCTCGAGATGTACGTCAATTGTAATTTTGTAATAAATGTTACTGTAAATTATGCTGGCTTCTGCGAACCCTTCTTGCCAATCAGCGATTTATGGATATGTGGAATGACACCTGTAATCAAACAACAACGTGTAAAACGAGAGGAAAAACCATAACAATCGAATGAGAAAAAATAAAAAAAAAACAATATGAGGCGCTCAAATTACCGGCCATTTCCAAAGTTACAGTAAATTGATGAGAAGCATTATAACAAGAAACATACCTCCTCCTGCAATAGTTGCCTTAATGAGACTATCTAATTCCTCGTCACCACGGATGGCAAGTTGCAAATGTCTAGGTGTAATACGTTTGACTTTCAGATCCTTTGACGCATTTCCCGCTAACTCCAAGACCTGTGCAAAAAGAAAAATTGTAATACAGTTTTAAATCTTGCACAATAGTGGAGGAAACGCATATTTGGAACATAAACAATATCCATCAAAATTTTTATGCAGCGTTGTTTTTGTCGTAAGGTGAATTATACTATCATTTCAAAAATATAAAAATTAAGGTTGCTATTGTTGCGAGGCAATTGATCGATCAAAATAGCAACATGTAAATTATGAAAATTATTGTCACTGATGTCAATTGAAGCATTTTTATATGGTCATCTCAATTTGTGATATAAAGAAAGAGTCAACGTATATATCTTGTTCAAAAGTAACGGCGGGAAAACCGACCATGTTGTTTTAACGACGACTTCACTGCGCATGACGCAACGAGTTATAACGACGAATGTTCTCTTCTATCACGTCTGCACTTAGACCTTTTCTTTTTCTCTATCATTCCTCGGGTCTTCTCTTTCTGAATTTATGGCAGCGCAAGCGCCATTACATGTTAATATCTAATTATTTGATACATTTACACGGCAAATAATATACAACGATTTTATGACAATTAATTATTAATTGCAACGATAATGGACAATTTAATGACTAAATACTATAATATCCATGTTTGCAAGCATCCTGATAATTACTAGCTGAAACAATATTCCCATCCCTTTGACATGTTTTCCCTAGTCAATTTTTCGTTTCCACTTTTACAATTATTACCATCAATTACTTAATACTCTGCACATTTGTTATTCGTAATATTCTGCTGCTCTTAAAACATTCCTCCTACAGACTAGTGTTTCTCTCAATCATCTTCATCTTCCCATCGAGAGCTTTATATTGTTGTCTTAACTTAACTCCATAAAACCGTTTCCTTTTTCTTGCCCTGCTTCTCTAATATATCATCATGTCACGATTTGTATCCGATATTCACAATCGATCGTTATGGTGGGGACATTAGCTTGAACTCGATAAATAGAATCTCAGTCTCCATCTCTGTTCCAGTGTCAGTTACAATTTCTCTTCTCTTCCCACTCCTTCCTTCTTCCTTGCCGTCTCGCGCTTTTTCTATCCACCGTTCCTTCGTGCCTCTCTCTTCTCTCCCTCTCTCTTGCTCGCTCACTCACTCACTCACGCACTCACTCACTCACTCACTCACTCATTCGCACATGTGTGCTCACCTCGGCCGTAAGGTATTCCAAAATGGCCGCGCTGTATACCGCCGCAGTAGCGCCCACTCGGCCATGACTGGTGGTTCTGTTTTTCAAATGCCTGTGAATTCTGCCCACGGGGAACTGCAACGATAAGCCACAATTAGTCGCGCTTCCTCACCCTGGGCGCGAAAGATCGCGAAGCCGAAGTACGAAATGCGAATCGGCGCGCGCTCCGACGGTACATTTCTCGCGAAATAGCGAAACGGTTAAACTGACGTTGAAGAAATGTATGTGATGTATACATGATATATGTATAGGGGAAAACGTCCAGTATAGCCGGCACTCATTACAGCACTCTTGCTCGGATTTTATCATCAAACATTAAAATTTATGAGGATTTATTAATTATTTAGCAATTATTAATTGCTATTTATTTATTCGTTACCTTTTAAAGCTTGTTACCTTTTAGGGCTTGTTTACAACACGCGGAGCAAGCTTGGCGCAAGTTGGACTAAAAAATAAAATAAATTTATTTCGCTTAGACTTATACTTCAGCTGCTTTACGCCACAAATTTTTCTATCTAGATAAATACTTCCAGTGTGAAAAAGCTAAAGTTTAGACGTATATATAAAGTGAAATACATTAATTTTTACTTCTGCTCTTCATACGCTAAGCTTACTCCATATATCGTAGACGAGCCTTCACTCTTTTTCTATTATTGACAATGGAGCGCAATGAGAAGCTACCAATGAGAATGCAATCGTACATTCTGTACCGTGCATGTAAAACGGATGATACGCAGGAAAATGCAAGTAGTAAAGGTTCGTTTACAATATGCACAGAGTGAGCTTGGCGTAACTTGGAGTGAGAAATAAAAATAACTTCTTTCGCTCTCTTACCCTCCCATCCCTCCATATTATAGCTTCCATACACCGGAAGTATTTCTCTTATTTAAGAGAAACTTGCTTGTTCCAATTTGCGACAAGTTTACTCCGCGTGTTGTAATGTCAACCTTAAAGCTTGAGCAGTAAGCAAATTGACCAATCACGGTCAATGATTCTTCTCACAGTTGAAGAATAATCGATTGCGATTGGTCAATTTTCTTACTGCTTACACTTTTCTGTATGCCATCCGCTTAAGCCAAGAAACTTTTGCATCACCATACTTGGCGCGTCTCTCGTTGTTCGCGCTGCAATATTACAGAGTATCGGTCATGAATCTTTTCCCTTGGCATGAACTCGTGAAAAGTGAAAAGTGAAAAGTTTCGCTGATGAATTCAACGAAACTTTTCACTTTCCACTAATTCCTACGAGGAAAAAAATATCCAAAGCAGAAAATCACGATAACGTCAAAATGACTATAGCTGCGTGTCCCATGATACATATATACGCAAATTTTCTACAGTATACGTAACACGACTATAGATAAATGCGTACATATGTGTATTACGGGACGCAGTTTACAAAAACTCACTTTTTGCGATTATACCATTTCATTACGATAACGTAAACATGATTTTCCTTTATTCCTGGAATTTGTCGAGACAGAGCGTGGCAAAAGGTCTGTTCTTTATAAATTGCGAAAAACAAAAATTAATTTGTAAGATAATAAAGTTTATTCGCAGAAATAGAATTTACTTCGCAGAAATAAACTTTACATCTTACGAACAAACTTTCAAGTACTTTTTCTCGATATGGCTGCACCTTCTGATTGAACTATCGTGCAATCAATCTTTCTACTTCCCTTCTCCCTTCCAGCGAATATCAATATGAATCTATTTCACTTCAACGGCGCTGACCGCCGCAGTGTGACGTCAGGGAACTTTGATCCCGAAGCCATTTCTAAAACTTCAGGTCTCATTTCAATATGTTAATTAACTGTAACTCATTGTTCGCACTGTGTTGACATATTGAAACAGAGAATTCTCCTCGTACGTCGGCTACACGAGACAATTCGAATTTGGCAGTCGACGTATTAAGGTGCAAACAACACAGCTAGTGCAGCTGTAAAGAACAGACGATAAAATGCGAAAATGCGAGATTGGCGAATATATGCTGCAAACGTTCGTACACTCAAACATGCTCACCGAGGCGGTATTCCATCCACGCCAAGTACACACTCGTCGAGTTCGGTAGCGGTAATATGCAAAAAGGAACAGCTCGTGGTAGCAAACATGTGGTCGGAAACGTGTGTAACGCACGCGCGCGCACATACGGGAGAAAGCATATGGTTTTCTCATCGAGGGGAGAGCGTAAGACAATGCGAACACTGGCCTGGTAAATAAAGTTAAATGCTATTCCGTAAATTAGCAGAATGAACGATAAACGCGCGAGCGAACGAGAGAGAGAGAGAGAGAAAGCTGCCCCTAATATTAGCGGAAACATTTGAACGGAATGTCACCAGGTAACATTCTACGCGGGATGCTTCACGTGTGCGAATAATATTCGTAGAATGGGCACAGTGGTGAAAACAATAACAAAAAAGCAGGTAGTATTTCTCTAAAGCTGCTCGCACGAGTTAGAACACGCGTTCAGTCGCCTCGTTTTTCTCGCGTGTAAATAAAGACCAAAAAAAAGAGAAAAGAAAAAAGTTTGCACACGCGTACCACTGTTTTCGCGTTTTATCTGTATCATGAATTCGCACCGACGTGCAGAACGACATCGACAGCAAGGAACGGTTGCCGTGAGCGTCGGGACGCAGAATTTGTGACGCAATGCGCGCGTTCGCATGACTATAACGAGCATAACTCTACCGTTCGGAGAGTGTTTCGCAGTAAAGAGTAAAAAAGAAACTGCGAAAAGCTTCGCACGTACACGCGCAACAAAGACAAATCAAGAAAACAAGAGAAAAAATTTCGTAAATAACATTTGATCTGTGCGTAGTATTTGCAGCGCCCCGCTCTCTCTTTCTCTCTCTTTTCCCCCTCCCTCTGGTTGATGTATTCACAGTTACTACGTTCAGGGGCTACAAGAATGATAAGGCAGACGCTGGTTCCTGGACGAAAAAAACATGATTTATTTCTCTGAAAGCTGGGAACGTTGAAAAATTACACTCAACGGCCAGCGATACTTCATTATTACTCCCGGGAGCCTCGAAATCCGCTCTCGAAAGAATGCCTTAAATAGTTTGCCCGAAAATCGATTTGCCACTTCCCGCGAAGAGAGTGTGAGAGTATTCCCAATGTGGTGCGGGGGAGTAACAAACGTTAATTGACAATAAATCATTACTAATCGAGTCGATAATGTCGGCGGCAACAACAGTTCAAGTCGGCTGATTTGGCGCGTCGACTTCCTCTCCGGGAAAGAGTTCACGGTTTCCTCTCTATGTAAGCGTGAGCATGAAAAAAACAAGAAAAGCGCGAAGAAATTCTTCATTACCTGCGCGCGTCGGCGTATCTGTTTCTATGTTATTTACAAACAGCCGCTCGCGCGATACAGACACGAGGAAGTCGACGTCCTCCTCCTCCTTCTCCGGAGAAGTTTTCTTTTTCCCCGGGCTTTTTTTCGTTCGCGCGTTCAGCCCCCGACCGGTGGCTCCTCGACGCGCGCGTCTAGTGACTTCTGCCGGAACTTCCGCCGCCGCCGCTGACGGCGGAGACGGCAGGGCCGATGTTTTCAGGACGGCGCGCGCCTACTACCCGTTCGCGCAACGTTCGCCCGTCGATCGCGGCTCTCGTCGGCTCGGCACAGCTCTCGGCCGGGGCGGGTATCGAACGATAACAGATGACATGAATCTCGCCATGTATATGCGCGAGATGTTTCACGAGCGAGTGTCTGTCTGTCTGTCTGTCGGCCTGTGTCGAGATCGTGCGTCGTCTTCCACGGGACATCCGGATCTTTCTCTCGTCACGACACGCCGCGTCAACGCGAACATTCCGTCTGCTGATTCCGGCATTCCGGATTCTTCCCGATATTCTTCTCCCGGGAGCGGGAAAGTGCCGGGAACACGCGTTCGCGCGCGAATATCCCAAACAACGACCCGTCCTCACGCTGCGCGAATATCGAGCGGTACGATTTGGACTGCTCGTTCGCTCTCTCTCTCTCTCTCATACACGCACTCTCTCCTCTCCTCTTTCCCACTCACCCTGCCTGTCCATCTCTATCCCTCCCCTGCCTTCCCCTCTCTCTTTCTCTCGCTCGCTCCGCCATCGTCTCTCCAGCTTTTGGCACAAAGTTTCATCATCCACAACGCACGTCCCGGGACACGCTCGAGAATCTCGCGAACGGAGAGGCTCGCGCCCTGAAGGCGCCTCCTCGTGACCGGGAGATTCAGCAGTTTCGGAGAAAACTCCGACTGCACGAGGCAACGCGATATTCTCAAGTGGCCGACTCTCATTTGTCGACTCGCCCGCCTACCCTGCTGCTCGCCGTCCGTTCGTTCGTTCGTTTGTTTGTCGCGCGCGGTCGATATTGTTACACAATGATTTTGTCGTCGCAGTTGATGCGCAACGAGAGGCGATCGCGCGTTCGTCACGTTCAGATATGCCGTCGCATTTTCACTGGGGATTATTGTTACCGGCGTAAATCGTTGAGGTCACGCCGGTGAAACCGCGAAACACCAGTCGACACTACACGACCGGCCACTACGGGGATCGAAATAAGCACGAACTGCGTCGTTTCGACTTATCACCACTGCACCACGCGTTTACGACACGACAACCGAGGCTTTTGTTTCGCACGTCCATATATTTGCCGGATGATATTGCGTTGCATTACGTTACATTGTGCAAAGTATCACGCACTCGTAACCGTCACGAATCTCGCTACGTTTGATCTTCAAATGAGCTTATATTCTGACGGGCTGTTTCTCTCTCTCTCTCTCTCTCTCATACTTACACACACTCTTCCTCTTTCTCACTCCCTCTCTCTTGATCAGTCAGGCATCTTTGTTCCCTTGGAGCCACGATCGTTTCACAAGTATAGAATCACGACGTTCGCTGGGACGAAAAGCATTGCATACCAATCGATACTCTAAGACAATTAATTCACCGTACACTCGCGTGTATTCATACGCACACGTTTGAGGTTAATTAATCTACTTAATGCCGCTATATGGGATATCTCTGGATATCCCATCTCGCAGACGCGCTAATCTTCTCGAGAGCATATGTGTGTGTGTGTGTGTGTATGCGCGTGTGTGTACGACGCGCGCACAATGTCAAACAGATCTTATTTTCTAGTGGTGCATTTTCTAAAATACGTCACTGACGACTCTCTCTTTATCCATCTATTTCTCTCTCACACACACAGGTGTCTACTCGGGCTCCCTGTTCGCGAACAGGCCGCGTTTGGCGCTGAATTAGCTAAATGTGACTGTGCGCGACCTTTCGCGGCTAAATAAAATCCGACCGTATGTTTATAACGTCAAGTGCGAAACGCGGAACACACGTTTCAGTTAATAATCGACAGCGTCTCGATCGCGGCCGAGTGTGTCACACGAGAATTTTAATCGCGATAACGGAAATTCACGACACCCGACGTCGATAACGCGTTAAAGAACAGGCCCCGATTGTCGGTGTTCCTGCGCGAAGAGCGCGAACACGACGCACACTGATGTCAGTTGAATCACAGACGTAGCTTCTTCTAAAAGCAGCACTTTCGACGAGAGTCTGTACGCGCTTTCGACCGGTGCTTCGTAAAATCGTCCGAAAGACATACACATACACATGAGCGTTCATTAAGCTTTATCCCAGTCGGCTCAAACGGTAACCCGTGATCGACACGATTTGCTCTTTCCTCGATTTTCCGTCATACATGATGTCAAAAGTGCGACACTTTTCGACGAGAACAGTCATCGAGTCGTTTCACGAAAAGCAAAAAAGAGTATTCGCAATAAATACCATCATTGCTGACCACACACAAGCACGCGCACATATATACACACACACACAACAAGCGCGCATCACATATAACACGCACGCACCACACATACGCACTCAGCAGGCAAGTAGGCAGATACACGTTCGAAACGTTGCGCATTACGTAACTGCGATTTTGCTCAATGATATTTTGTAGTGCGAACCGCCGGAATATTTCTTTCGCGAAAACTGCATTCCATGTCATGTAGCAGGCATTTCTTCGCACGAAGGCGGACTGTGGCTCGCTCCGGAACGATTTTCTGCCGAACGCGCGAAGCGGTGCGACGATGCTTTCTTTTGATGTCGCACGTCTAAGAAGGAGAGGCGAACGACGAGCTGGACATTCCCCGATTACATCGCACCGGTGATCGGCGATCCATTCGAATTCGCGAATTGCGCGCCTCCCGCCGGTTCGATCGGCTGCGTGCTGAATCATAGGATTCTGTGCACATCAAGATAAAGAGAGAGAGAGAGAGAGAGAAGGAAAGAAACAAAGAGAGAGAGAAAGAGTTCCAGCGACGCAAACCGAATTGGCGCGATCGAGTTGCAACTCGAGCGGCAAAAATTAATTCTCGATTTACGACGTGTTATCGAACTCGCCGTGAGCTGGAATATTCGCACCGGGAGGACGATCCCCCGGGACGAGCAGTTCAACTGCACGGCGACGAAGCCGCTCCGTCGGAGCTCGCACGTTTGAAAACCGTTGTATACCGCATGTGATCGTTTCTCTTTCTTTCTCTCTTTCTCCCTCTCTGTCACTCATTCAGTCGCTCGCTTGCTCGCTCGTTCGTTTACTCACTCACTCACTCACTCACTCACTCACTCACTCGCTCACTTGCTCGCTCCAAGTGTCCAGCCGCGTCCGAATTCAAAAAATAAATCGCCTCGCACGAGCGTTTCTCGAAAGTTCGGCATGGAAGCGAGAAAAAAGCGACACCGTCGCGCGGCGTGTTATCTCTGGGCGAGCCAGGGCCACCGAGAAGCGGCTTCCCCAGTCGCCGCGACGGTAACTCGGCGAGTCATCGGCCGGGATACTTTTCGCGCCAACGACAACTTAACCTGCCTCGACGAGACCGCGAAAACCGGGCATCCGCACACGACGCACCGTACGAAACGCGCAACACCATCGATTCCGCACGCACACGGTCGTTTCCGTCGCGAGAGCGAAAGCTGGATAAAGAGAGAGAGAGGGCCAAGCCCCGTTCCCTCGGCGTCGACTCGACGCGCGACTCACCTGCAAGCCGGCCCTAGCCGAGCGCGAGACTGCCTTCGCCTTCGCCTTGCCGGCGTCCTTGCCCGCCTTTCCGCCAGCCTGTTCCGACACGAAAATCACAATTAATCCGCACGATCCGCTGACGAAAACCCGGCCAGCGTGTAGCCGAGGATCCGCGGCGCACGAGGCTGCCCGCAGCGCCGGCCGATGGCCGTCGGCCGCGTCGAAAACTCGCAGATACTCACCATTGTGCTACGTGGGACCTCGTAGTTCGCTCGACACGCAGTGTTACGGACAACCGCGGATGACGCCGTCTAAGCGACGAGCCCGCCAAATGCGCTTGGCGCTGCGAGCGCGCTCGCGGTCGCGCCACGTGACCGCGCCGCGGCCAATGGGAGCGGAGCGGTGAGCGCGAGTGGCGCCGCCACGCGGCCCGCACCGAGCGGACTCGTCGTCCGCCGTTTTACCGCGAGCGCACGACCCGACGTCTCGCCGGAACTGACGCTCTCTCGTAGCCTGTGCGCGTCTCGCGCATGCGCCACCGATTCTCAGCGAGCGAACGTTCGTCGTCGTCGTTGTCGTCGTCGTCGTCGTCGCTACTGCCGCTACTGCTGCCGCTGCCGTCGACGGCGTCGTTGTCGTGCTCTCTCGTCGAGACTGGGCTCTGTGCGACAGTACCGTGCTCGCGTGAACAAAAATCATGTAAACAGAGACGAGAATATGGAACGTTTCTAAGGGCCATTTTTACCGAGTTCTGGGTATCATTCGTGAATCTCTTCACGTGAACTCAATCTTATTAATCATGTAATTTTATTCCCTAGTATGAAATCATGAAAAGTAATTTTTCAGAGTACTTGGAAGCAATCATGTATCGTTCCCTACAATAAACTCGTGAAAAATGAACATTTCCATATATCTTCAAGGTCAGATTTTTCACTTTTTACGAAATCACGCTAGGAGAAAAGATTCATGATTAATCCCCCCGGTTGAACTAACTGTTTTAGTAACCCTGCAGGATTCCAACTGAAGCTGCTGTTGGAGAAAAAATAGGAGGAATTATGTGAACTAAATGTGAACTAGTAATACTACAATAAGCATAAAAGTATACGTCCTGATCAAATTTTCCATCATATTAGGATATTAATATAGCTTTACATTTAGTTGCGGCGTCATCACACACACACAATCTACATTTTTATAACTCTTTACTTTCCATTTTTTTTCTCCAACAGCAGTTGGAATCCTGCAAAGTTACTAAAATGGTCAGTTAACCGGAATTTGGTAAAAGTGACCCCAAGTGGCCACTTATAATACATAGAATAAGCTTGACGTAAAAAAAGTAAGAATAGGAGTAAAAAATAAAAATTATTTATTTATTTCTTTTATGTCTATACTTCAACTCCCTCACGCCGAAAGTCTTTCTGTCAAATAAATACTTTCGGCACAAGGATGCTAGAGTTTAAATGTATATGTAAATAAAGTAATTTTGTTTTATATTTCTTATTCTTACTTTGTACGCTGAGCTTGCTCCACATATTGTAGACGAGCCTTTACGCGCGCGGCTCTTTTGCCCGTCGGCGTCTTGCATTCACTGCAAGAAATTGGGATACTGAGGGATATTGAGACGCGTTCTAGTCCAATGAAAAGCTGCATCGTTGGCTTCGACGTTTGGAAAATGAAGGCCTTTGAGTCCCAGTTGTTTATCTTGGAAACTTTGCGTTTTCTTAACTCGCGGAGGGAAGAAGTATCGAATCAATATTAAGGATATTTCTAAGGGAGAAGCAGTTTTCCGCGAAGAAAATTAGATTATATGCTATCGCTGATGCAATTAGAAAATTGACAAAAAAAAGTTATTTGTTTTTAGGATGAGCGAAATGTAACTCCATAACTGTAACAAAATCGAAAAGCGTTCTGCTATACGACGTAGATAAGAAATTAATTCAAGTATCTCTGGTTTTAGAGATGTGTGTCGTATCTTCAAGGACTGTAACCGGTAAACATCAACTATCAGTAAGACAACGTCAATATTGTCATTTCCCGCTCAACAATGTAAATGCAGTATAACATGTTAAGTAACGATTATATATTATATAATCGAGCGAGAAATTTTAATCTTGATGTGATGATGTTACTGTTGGTTCCTGAATAAGGATCTTAATCCTGGACTACCTGGATAAGGATCTTAATCCTGGACTTCTTAGATAAGGATCTTAATCCTGGACTTTCTGAGTAAGGATCTTAATCCTGGAAACATGGATAAAATTCAACTAGATCAATTTTTTAAAAATGTGTTTCGCTTCTCTAATATAACTTTTCTCAACTTCATTAAATCGCGAAAACATGAATTCATATTCCTCAACGTTTTCGATTGTAAAACAGAAGAGGATTGAATTTCAATCATTTTTCCGGAAATTATAAACAAAAAATGTGCTGTGTAGGATATTATCTATATTTAGAGTTTACATCATTTTCTCATGTTTAAGATTCTGGGATTAATCCTTCCGTTACTAATTTTGTTTTTTAAACTTTTTTTATCTTTTTTTATTTTTTTCTTCTTTACTTTTTACTTTATTAAATACATTAATATAGCTTTAGCAAAAAAATTAAAAGTTTCATGTTTGGTGCCAAAGGAGGTGTCCAGTGAAGATGTCCTACTAGGGTTTTTGGGAGATCATGTTTGTCCCAACAGTAACAAGTAGAGTAACAGCTGATATGTTCTGAACACAAAAAGCTGTTTATTTAATTAAATAAGATTATTATCAATAGTAACGGAATATCCCGTTGGTGGCTAAAGGGTTAAGGATACATCGGGACTCAAAGGGTTAAAAGCGACGCATTGCAAAGTGTGCGGCAGAAATACGCAATTTTGTTATCGATTTCACCAACAATTCTCCTTATTCGTCGAGCGTACGATTATTTACGCAACTATTTTGTGAGCGTACGATTATTTACGCAACTATTTTGTGTGATTACAAGCGCAGATAACAAGCTCCGAGATGTCGGGCATGTGAGGCAATGCTGCAGACAAAACGGATCTGACACGGTCATTAATGTATGCAAACTATTGTGTCAGCAACAGTATCTCTCCAATAATCGTTGCAGCACGCAACACGCCGTGAAATTGCATCGACAAAGTATCATTGACGATGAAATTCTTGCGCAGTAATATTGATTCGTGCGAAACCGAGCTCCGCGCGAGGTAACGTGGAGAGTTGATTTTCCACGAAGTGCATTTCCATTTCGCGCAATAATAAATCGAAATGCACAAAACAGCGCATGCGTGGCAGTTGCACACTGCAGTTTCCGATAATTAATTCCGATAATAATTATCAAATGCATAACGCGCGTCTCTGGCATGTTATGAGAGGACAAGGCGGAAAACAGCGCAATCGTGCAAGCTCGAGTAATGAAAACGCTGGCGGACAGGTGAATGGCTTTTCTTTTCATTTCTTTTCCCTTTCTTTTTTGTGAAAAAGAAACTCGCTCGAAGTAACAGCGTTGTTTCTCTTTATTGGCAGAAAAAAGAGGCAGTGATTTCATACAAAAGATCGCACATGGAAAATGCGTGCGCGGCGGGTCGGGAAACACGCGGATTTATGCTACAAAAACGAACGCGGACGAGCCGGGCACCCTTCTATCGCGAATCCTCTTTACATTCAGCGTGACGAGTTGGCGAGCGACGTACTTCCAAACAGCGAAACCTCCGAAAAAAAAAGAAGAAAAAAAGACAAATTTCCACAGAGAATCAACGTCGGACGACGAGGAGCGAACGACACGCACGTGAATATCTCAGTTGATGATGTATACTTGCGGCTTCGCGTTCACGTGGAGTCTCCCAGACTTTTAAATGCGCTCTCGTTTCTCTCTTCGCGCACGGATATTTCTGATCACGCGGATACCCGCGGAGAACTTGCGGCGTCTCTGCGAGCGACGAACGGCCGAGTGCCCTCGAGTGCATAACTCGCACGATAATTAAAGTCTAATCTACAATTTTGCTTTTTGCTTTCTGTTTCTTGTTCTCTGTCTTTTTTTAGTTGAAGGCTTAAGGTGTGAGTCAGAAAGAGATAAAGAAAAAGAAACAAGAGACAAAACGACACATTGTAGATCAAGCTCAAAGGTTGGAGTCAGAAAGAGATAAAAAGAAAGAAACAGGATTTACAAAAAACACATCGTAAATCAAGTTTAAAAGTCCGGATACACAGAAAAACTTAAGCAGTAAGAAGATTGATCAATCATAGTTGATTATTCCTGAACCGTGGGAAGGATCATCGACAGTGGTCGGTCAATTTGTTCACTGCTCAAGTTTCGCTGCTTACGTTTTCCTGTTGCGTTGTCGGCCTAACCCTTTGATACGTGCGTGTCGGCAGCGCGACACACTCGCGTTCCACTCGAATTCAAATTAATCGAATCGCGCGATCATAAGTATCGAGACGCCGTCGACACACGAATGTTCGAAAAGGCAGGTCGGGATACGGCACTCGAAAGCCCCGACTCTGTTTTACTGCGTACCGCTCCACTGTGATCACGAGTACCCGTCGACGACGTGCGCAAGCGGGAGCTTGGATTATTGAGGCGCGGCGGCCGGCGGCTCTGAGTCGACAGCACTGGTGTGCCGCTTGTCGGTTGTTGGCACGTATACCGGCCAAGACATCAGGGAGACGCAAGAGAGATGCCTCTCTCGCGCGCGCGGCGCGGTATCGACTCGTCGAGGTGCGGAGACTGCGCGTTGGCCGCGTCGCCGTTCACGCGGCGCCAGCAGCCCACGATTTTTCCCGCCATTTTTACCCGGTCCAGTGTGTACCGTTCTCTCTCCTCCTCTTTCTCTCTCTCTCTCCTTCTCTCTCTCTCTCTCTTTCTCTCTGCCTCTGCCCCTGATCCTCCGCTGCGCGTCACCTGGCCGGGTTCTCTGCGCCCTCGTCCGTGTGTGTGTCGTCCTGCTATTGTTCCACGTGCATCGTTCGTCTCGATCGTGCCCGCGCCCGTCTCCCGTCGAGGAAGAGAAGCTCTAATAGCGCTCGTGCTTTGCCTCCGCCAGCTCATCGCATTTGTCGTCTATGTCGTCCTGAAATTAATATTTTCACTGTTACTCTCACCTCTCGCATCCATTGGGTCGTCGCATTCTATCGATAAGATAACGCGACCCATTCGTACGTCGCCGCTGCGCAATGAGCGCGTGAATATCTCGAGTTTCCGAGATTCCCGAACATTTACCAATACATATTTTAGTTCTTTGAGAGAGAGTTTCAGTTTAAAGATGTGTGCATCTTTAAAAATAAAAGTATTTTTATTCGTCTATCTATTGTTTAATGAAATATTTTGACGTTATCTACTTGTCAGTTATAGTTTACTTATTAAAAAGAAAAAGAAAACAACTGAACTTTCGTCATTTTTTCATAATTTTTCATAATAAGCTTTTTAATTCTGTCCTGCTGGAACCATTTTTGAAACACTACACGTATATCTGACACTCTCTGTACGATATTGATAAAATATCATATACTGATAAAATTTTCAATATAAAACAGAGATTCAAGAAGAATATATTAATGTAAATATCTACAGACTACAGACTAGGATCCTGAAAATCTATAGAATATGTAACGTGAACTATAGATTTTCAGTAAAATTTTTCGTAGAAAGAATGTTTTGAAATGCGACCTAGATGATGACTCGAAATATTCATTTGCGAGACGCACATAAAATTCCGCTGATCTCCCTACGGTTAAATATAAAAATTGCGTTCGAGTGAAATTCCATGCAGAGTAGATATCGAATTCCTCGTGTGCTCGTAAAGCAGGAATGCAGCTAGGGAACCTGAATCCATTTGGAAACTAAAGGCAGGATCCATTAAACGCTCTAAAGTATTCCAGCTACTGTCATCAAACTACGTGTATAAGAAAATTTTCAAACTTGCAACGTTCAATAAATCACACTCTAGTTCAAGAGATCATCATATTGCCTCTTAGTCGCGCCAGTGTTATACATTTTTTAACAGTAAATGATATATTATAAAGTCTTATTTCACGGAATTCATGACAAAATAATTACATTCGTGTTCAAGCGCGCGCTACACCGCACACAGTGATTTATATTACGATATATTTTTGTAAAGCGAATGGAAAAAGAATTCGGTGATACGCAGTTGACCTCATTTTTCAGTAATCTATTAATCTAAGATTAAAAAGACTCGATAGCATCGATACAAAAAGAAAAATCTATGGAATGTTCCATAATATACATTTGAGACTGCGCGTATCAAATAATCGATAAAACAGAAAAAAACAGAAAAAAACAACAGATAAACAGAAAAAAATCATCAAGGGAAATAGAAGGAAGTCAGGAGGAATAGAAGCATGTACCTCGTCGAGCTCCAGACACTTGCCCCACTCGATCAACGTGATCTTGTGGTCATTGTCAGCGTCACAGGAATCCAAGAAGGGAGCGATGCAGTGTTCGAGGGCCATCAAGGGCGCTCTTATCGGGAAGAGTTCATGGCGGGACACGGATCGGTCATGCGGGTGACCATCCAAGTCGCACCACTTCCAAATGGCCGCGTTCGTCCAACGTAACGTGTGATTCATCTCCGCTTCGCGCTGCATCTTTAGGTAATGCGACGGCAGCTCCTGACGATCCGCCAAGTCGCGCATGATGTTAAACAGCCAGTCGCGCATTCGTCTGGGGAAATCGGCCATGTCCTCTTCCTTGCACATCTGCATACATCAACGAATGCATATTTAGCATTTGATGAAAGCGCCGCTTACTCTCTACATCTGTTAAAGTGTGTGAGAGGGAAATCTCGCTCATAATAATTACATAAAACACGTACATTATATTATAATTATCTAGCAGATATATATGGAAATGAAATACAGCCGACCTTCTCGTGAAAAGAGGAGGTTTCTTGCGACAGAGCTCGTCAAAATACGAAAATGTGATGGTGGGTATTTAAAAGAAGAAGAAAGATATGACCTTTTGGGTCTGAACACTTGATTGTTTTCAGCTCGGCGAAACACGATTCTCAAGCCTGTTCATTTTATCATACAGTGACGAAATACTCACAGGCATTTGTCGGCACTCCCCGTAATACTCAATGTGGACGTGCAGATAATCGTTGCCTTTGCACCTGGCGTCACCGGTGTCGCAGAAGCAACGCGCCTGATAGACCTCGCAATCGCTGCCGAAGGTCTCGTTGTAGTTGGTGCACACCTTGCGGCGGGGATCGACCTCCTGGTTGCAGACCTCCACGCAAACGCACTCAGCCGTACCCTCCTCCGTAGTCTGAAATCGACAAGGTTGAATTTCCTCGCTCTCGTGTTCGCCTCGAGAACTCGGCGAAATCGAAATTACAATTTCACTCCGAAATTAAGTATTACTCCGTAATACATTACAGATATATATTAAGATATATTACGTGCCGCTTTTCTATTTGTCTCATTTCTAATTTCGACATTGCATCTGATTACTAAGTAGTGGAAGTCGATAGAGAAAGATCTAAAAATACGAATGAATACATAAGACTCGTATTAATAGTCGTTACTTGAGATTTGCCTCAAGCGAAACAAGGCTCGGATTTTAATTTAGAGTTACATGCGAATTGAATCGCGATTGAAAATGCAATGCCGCATGTATAATTCAAATGAAAAAGAAATTCGCATCTAAATAACTTCAATAATCAAAGCAAGAAAGGAGGAGCTGAATAAATAGAGAAAAATTACTCTTTTGAGCCACTTATTTGCCGTAGCATGCGCTAAATCTACGCAAAACCGTTTTCCCCATTTGCATTTACATGTAAAGAAAGCTCCTTGTCGACGAACCTTGCAAACGCGACCAGCGCCGCAGTGTTTATCCGTGCACGGGTCCGCCAGGAGCAAACGCTGCTGCTTCGATCCAACCTCATTTCTGCCATTTTCGAGAGTGAGCTCAGCGTCAGCCGCCGCCTCCTCCTCGGCCGTTTCGTCAGCTTCCAACATGTTCATGATCTCATCTTGCAAGGGTGCCTCCGTTGTGGTCCTTCGACGGCGATATTTCCGTTTACGCTGCGTGATTGCAATCAAACACGATTAATTATCTCATGCAATTCCCTCTGTGACATCTAACACGATAGGCGATACACAACGAATGTATACGAACGCCAAGATAGATCGCGATACAACGTAAAGGAAAAGTTTGCAAAATCACACAGAAAGTAACAAAAATTAATATCTATTTAAAGTATCAATAATACGATAATAATACAATAATACTGAAAATACAATATAAGATAATTTTGCTTGAGCAATTTTAAAGTCTTGAATCTCAACAACGTTATAATTCTATTTAAATACTGTAACAGTCTCATGAGAAGCACGATATGATTATTTTAATAATAATAATTCATCTTCTCCCGAAAAGTCTGAAAACACATTATATTCTGAAGCTAATATTTTGTGTTTTCCACTCGTGAAAATTATTTCTGTATAATAAAAATATATTTTTCTCTTGATTGAATCACATGTAAAATTCATTGATGCAAGTAGCTTGTATCCTCGTTTAACGCTATGTGATCTCATTTAAAGATTTACATGCCAAAAAGAGGATACTTTCAAAACACAAATGTTCCTTTCTTTCTGTATAGATGCAATTGCATGAGATGGAAATCTGAATTTAGATATCTTCCTCTCACGCAGCGATAATCGCAATCACAATCACGGGTAATACAATTACATGTTGAAATAATCGCTCGTATCGTTCGTGTACCAAATATCGCTCTTATCATTGAATAATCGTGATACCTGAGCAGACACGTCGATTATCAGCACCGCCAGGAGCAGCGCGACCAGCAGCAGCTGCAGCTTCACCCGCATTGCGATTTCTGAGACAAATTGGTGCCAATGATTGTATACATGTTTGTCTGTTCTCTCTTAGAATAATCGATTTAACGGGTGCGACGTGCACGGCCTCGATCTTAACGAAGTTTGATGGTATTCGCGGTATCGTTATTGCGGTAAACGCGTGCCTGCTCTCTCGGCAATTTACGAACCGCCACTAAGCTACGACCCGGTCATGTATATATCACATATCGCCGCGTATCGTCTCTGAGAATTACGGTCCAGATACGCAAGATCGAATCAACCATTTCTTTCTCTCTCCCTCCATCCTCCTCTCTGTGAGAAAAAAATTATTGATGAAACGATATTGCAATGATATTTAATAGCGTGCAATGTTTTCTAATGCGTAGCTTTTAACGTTGTATCAACACCTCTTCAACACTTCAACGTTCCTGTGAAACACTTTTACAATGTTATTATCCAGTAATGCCTCATTTGTAAAATATTAAGATTTTTTTTTAATATTAAGCGGAAACACGTTGAAGAGACAAAATCTGCATTTCAAGTTAAATTTTCAGTTAAAATCTACCTAGACGTCACAAACTTCTAAGAGAAATCTCAAAGACGTCTGGACAAGATTTCTAAAAGTAAAAAATAGGAAGTCTGTAAGACATCTTTTGGTAGTTTGTGCTGTCTCGGCTGCTCACACTTGCCTCAAAACTCGGGGAATATTATTACACTGTGAGTATTTGGCTCGTTCATCCTCGTCCATCTTGCGTGTAATATGACAAATCGGCCAATTTCTGAGGAATCTCGCGCACGAGGCTCGCAGACACGTTCTCGCGCGCGGAAGAGCGAACTCGCGGGACAAGGAACTTCGGAGAATTCATCTCGGAACGGTTCCAAGTTCCGGCTTGGATGAAAGAGGTTAATATCCCCCGGAGCTAAATCGGTTACGAGCTCTCGCCCGTACAAGTAAATAAATCAGCCATCATTTCTCGCGCGTGCCCGCGTAACGCGTTTTTATCGCCGGCGTTCTCGATTGATGCGTTGACGTGGAAGATGGATCGTTTCTTCACGCAACCAAAAGTCCTATTTGAGACACATATCAAACGCTGAATACGCCTTTCTGATACCCTTGCTGAAACAACGTTATACGTGACGCTTATGTAAGAAAGAACAGAATTCGGAATTAGAAAGGCATACTTAATATTTGCTGTGCGTCCAGAATAGAGCCCTAGATCGATTGTTTGTTCGCTCGCGCCAGTTTCGCAAATCCATACTGAGACGGCGGCGACATACACTCGTCTACAAAATGATTTGAACCGTCGACATTTAAATATCTGGACGGAACATGTACACGGAGGGGATATTGCCGTTTTATTTTTTTTCATATAAAATCTTTTCGACTTTATTTTATGCTTCTACACTGAGAGAAAAATTATCTTAAAATCAACAAATATTTCCTTGGTGGGTGCTATTAACATATTAACTTTATACTTAAATCTACATTCTCTTTACTTAAATCAAATATTGTTTATTTAAATCAAGTAAACAATATTTGATTTAAGTAAAGAGAATGTAGATTTAAGTAAATATGTTAATGGCACCCATCAAGGAAATATTTGTTGATTTTAAGATAATTTTTCTTTCAGTGTAGCAGTGCACAAATACTGACTGTCAGTAAAGTCTGTTTTGCTAAAGAACACAATAAATTTTTATAATAAGTTTTGTTCGAAACGTGACAAGTTTGTTAATTCACATTTCAGTTCTTAAGATACAAATAGCGCATGTGAAAAAACGGAAGGATAATAAATTACTGCAGAAAATCGATCTCCTTGATAACAACATTCTACAGTAACTTTTATCACAAAATTCTTTTATCAGAAAATCGATCTCCTTGATAACAACATTCTACAGTAACTTTTATCATAAAATTCTTCTCGCGTCAATTGTCAATTAATACTCTAAACAGACCTAAAATTGAAGAATTTTTAATTCGGCTACAGTTGTACTAGAATTTGACAAGAATTTTTACCGCTTCGTGAAATGCTCCGTATAGATATTCATATGACTAGACGGACGCAATATGCGAAGCTAAAAATCGTATAAGTAATATTAGTCCTACTTGCAATATCAAGACGCGCATGACACAAGACGCGCATGACACTTGACGCGCACACGCACGCACGTACGCACGCGGGTCAACGCGAGATAAATCTTGCTTTTCGCCTTAATAGGAACAACGAAGCGATAACCCAGATACTTAAAAAGCGCCGTTTCAGAAGCATCCGGACGGCCCGCGCATGCTTTCAACTGCGTTTTCGCTCCATCTTGCGAATCGCGCACGACCGACGCTCATCATCTCTCTCTGTCTCTCAGGGGTGTATCGTGTGTGTGTATGTGTGTGTGTGTGTGGTACAATCACTGAAATATATACAAACTGAAACGAGCGCTAGACCGTCTGTGTAGGATGAGAGGAGAGGAAGGAAGGAGAGAGACAGAACATGAGTGTTTGAAGCATACTCTGAATATGCATGTAGCGTAGACATGTCGATATCGCGCGAAAATATCGAATATAAAGATTTTCGATATTCTTTAGTACTGATCATATCGAATATGAGTAAATATACATCGAATAAAAATATCGAATATTTCTGATAAAAACTAGAGAGAAACTATAATATACTGATTTTTTCAATTTTATATAAATATTTCGAATAAAAACAATAAAAAGAGTAGATTTGTAAATCAATTTACTGCATTGATTGCCCTAGGTGTTGAGTTAGCAATCGGTTCAGCGCAGTTTTGTACTGATGTGAATCACACTGTACTCGCCTCCGTCCTAGTTCAGTTCAGTGTTTAATTCAGTTCAGTGCAGTTCTTGTATGCAGCACGAAAAAAGAACAAACCTAAAATATACTTGTCTCACCTTAATTTATCGCACCAGTTCAGCGAAAAAGAACAGACCAATTGACTTTAATGTGTAAATATTCGTGAATTTATGAATAGTTGAAAAATAAAAATTCGATATTCTATTCATGATATTTTATTTCATATCAATCACCAGAAAAATGACGAATATGCGACAATATCGAATAACACCCAAACAACACAAACCTCCACAGGATATCCTCTCTCTAAAAACGTTCTGGGAACGTCTTTATGTTCTGAGAACGTCTCCAGGACATTCTCTCGAGATCTCGTGTATCTGGGCGATAACCATCTGCAGTTATGCGCTCTGTCTTTGTCTATCTTTTGTTGATCCTGCCGTACCTCATCCTTTCCACTTTCGACTATGCTGTGGCCCAGACAAGGACGAGGAAGGAACCAAGGACCCTTCTCTCTCTCTCTCTCTCTCTCTCTCATCCCGTTTGCTTACTGTGGGTATTGTATGGCACAGTGCGCGTTCCAGTTATATTTCAATGAATGCAGTAATCTTACGCGCCTCTCTAACCTCGCACTGTCGCGTTCCCGCGCGACAAGGAACAACCTGGAGTCACCGTTACTATCACCAAAGATGAAATTTGAATGCGATTGTTGGCCAACCGTAGGCTCACTCGTTGTACAAGTGTCGTTGGATGCGCCGATTGGCTGACGGATAGAGCATTCCTAAGGTTCCTAACATTTTTACAGGCACCCTAGAAATTCTCTATCCAACAACCAATCCACGTGTCCGACGAGCTTGCCGTACGACAAATCAAACGTTCCCCACAGTTCTTAATTCACACGTCTTATCAGTGAGATTCGATTACACGCGTTTATGCAATTGCAGTGTTCGTGAACTAGAACTTTACGCTAAGTTCCGCGATTTATGTCGGCTCTTTCAGATAAGACTGACTTCCCTGCGTGTGTAAGTATGTAAATAGTTAATTACTCGCGTAATTGTGCGAGTCAAGGATTCGAATTGTCAATGAAGAATATAAAATGCTCGCATGTACGTGCGGATGATTGTTTTATATTGAACAAAAACTGATCCACCCCTGAGATACAGGTATGTGATTGTGGTCTTGCGCGTAAATAGAGGGATGTAAGTATATGTCAAAATATCAATCCCAGTAAATACGATAACATCACGAGCGTCAATAATATGTCATTAATACGTCCCATGAAACGTTATCATGTTTGCTGGGAATATAAACAGCGATGACCACAATACACACGTATGTACTTAGAAAAAAAAATGTTTGTTGTTTGTAATTAGTTTTAGCTTTATGTTACACTTATGTTCGATTATGTTTCAGCTCTTTATTATTCACGCTTATGCATTCTTCTAACATCAACTAGAAGTAAGGAAAAAGTGTGTACTAGTCGCTAAATGGAGAATTCACGAGCTGATCAAAACCTCGACTTAACGAACCGCGGACGTCTCAAGTCGTAAATGCAATTAGATGGAATTAAGGAGCCGCGTAATACGTTTAACTCGTGGACGAGACAGGAAACGCCCGCGTTTTAATAGTCAAACAGCCGACACGGAGCGTCGTGTTGGGATATTCATTTATGCGTCAATGTGGCGTACACGCAGATGCATCGTGAGTCTTCTGTAAATATTTTACACGTGCAGGCCGACTTGGTTCCTCAAGCGATAAGTTGCTCGTCGTCACGATAAAAGATTAAGGGAGTCGAAAATAACTCTTAGAGGAACGAGGGAGAAGAAATATCGTCAGTATTATTTATCTTGCACATACATATGCGAATATTTGGACTAAACATTCCGTTATTGCAAGTAGCTGGAACTTCTGTATAATTGTGTAATTTGTAGATGTTAGTACCATGAAGTCTGACAAGAAAGCCGGTCATGTTTCATCCAGAAAAATTAGGAAAACAAGAAGAAATTAAGAAAGAGAATTATGAAAGAGTAAAAAACGAGAGAAGTGAAAGGATAAGTTTCCACGGATAAGTCTCGATTCTTTGGACATCATAAAACAATTTTTGGTGATTGGTGCATATATTAGTTTATTATCGAGCGAGTTTATACCAAACATTTGATACATATCCTAAATATTCATGCAGCATAAATGTCTAAAGTATATCCTAGAGAGATACCTTTGGGATACCTCTCTCTCTCTCTTTCTCTCTCTCTCTCTCTCTCTCTCTCTCTCTATGGTGTATTTATTTATATCAATATTTTAGATATCTATACTTATTTAGATATCTATACTTATTTAGATATCTGTATTTAATCCATACATCAAATATTTGGTATAAACTAGCCCAATGACAACCTATTACGTGTGCCAAAGGATTGGCAAAAATCGCCTATGCAAAGAGGAGAGCGCCGTCGGTGTGCGCAGCCGCTCAAAGTCGTATCTTGGCGCGGCACAGCGCGTCTGCGAAGCGTCACGCGGCTTGACGCGAAGGCACAACGCCGACGGCGGACGTGTCGCGTCGCGGCGCAGCGCGCGGAGGCGAACTCCCGCGTAGGAATCGCGCGCGCGGCGTACATAAGGTCCATTTTTTATCGCGTTGCCGATCACGTTCGCCAACGTGGGCGAATCGCTCTCCTCTCTACGGGAAACGAGAGAAACGACAGTGTATAGTTTTGAAATCGTTGAAGAAATCGTTATATCCGCCGTCCGTCGCTAATTTCGTGTGTACATTTCCCAGACGGAGCACGAGATGTCCCAGAATCATCCAGACTGTGTCCAAAATGAATGTTCCGAGGAGTGCCCTAGAATGTCCTGAGCACATCCAAAATGAACCTCAGGACGTTTCGTACTGTCTGGAATGGCTTTGATATAGTTTGAATCTTCTTGATGATTAATTTTTTATTTAACTCGTCATCAAAAAGCTGGGGTCTGAGAATCCACATCGGCATTCAATTTCGTTCTCTTTAAATCTTTGTAATATCTTGAAAATGTAATATCTTTGTAATATCTTGAAAATTTCCCGTTAGCTACTATTAAATTTCAATATTCCACAAAATCATGAGAAATATATTATAAGCTTTGAGAAATTATAAAGATATACAACAAAAAAGAAAAAACAAAACTCATTAAATCTCACAATACTTAACTCGTCTTCTAATGACGAGTTAAGTTTCTCATTTGATTAATTCTCAAAAATTAAGTTCTCTCTTCGGACCATTAGCTTCCAAACTGCATCGAAGATAAAGTCTCGTATTCTGAGTTCTCTTAACGATAAATGAGCCTCTAAAAGTGACTTATAGTCAATCAGAAAGCTTATAAGCCACTTTTAGAGGCTTATTTATCGTTAAAAGAGAACTCAAAATACAGGCCAAGATGTCGAAACAATATTAAAACCAAATGTATACAACAATGTTTAAGGCCGGTATTCATAAGTCCGATCTTATATTTAAGATCATCTTAAATATTGTCTTAAGATGTTATGAACCAATCACAGACCCGTATTCATATCTTAAGACATTACTTAAGACGGTCTTGAAATAAAATTCGCCTATGAATACCGGCTTAAAAGTTCCGGCGTATTCTTATTGATGATGAACCTTACTTTCCAGCTTTCGTCCGCCTAGATCAGTCATTACGCCCACGGCAACACACATGAACTTCCACGAAGCACGAATATCGGGGATACGTCGTCTCTACCATGTTCGACTCCAACGCGGAATTAAATGTTAACTGGTCTACCGACAAGATATTCTCGAATTGGACGCGTTGATTCGATCGATTTAGTTAAGAATTATTAACACTTAGGAGCGCCTTTATTTTCTTTGATTCTCAGTTTCTGCTTCGTCAATTTGAAACTGTATGTATTAATTAATGTTTCGTACTTTTTTTCTAGGAACGATAAGAATACATATATGTTATATTGGAGCGAGCAAAATCCTAGAAACGATATACTCTGGCAGAGTGTTTCTTTATCAGACTGAGATTTGAACTTTGGGGACGATTGCGACACAATCGTGGCATAAGAAGAGGTCATACAATTGAACTTATTTGAAGCAACTCTATTATCGGTATACAAGACGTCGTTCCTATTGCGAACTGTTTCTAATAATAGAAAATTGCAAATCTGACGCACTAAAGTCGTGCGATTTTTCATGTACGAAATGATTTTTCTTTCAAGATGACGATAAAGTTAAGAACTAACTTTCAAGACGACGATAAAGTTAAGAACTTACAACCGCTAAATTGTTTATTTAACAATATCTGTGAAAATGGATGAGAGAGAGAGAGAGAGAGAAAGAGAGAGGCGAATAATATTTGTTCTTAATTCACAGTAATTAGCGATAACGAACAAAGAACACTGGATTTCCGTTCCAGAAAAGACACAATTTCCGAGAAATACGTATGACAGAAGATAATTCAGATACGCCCACCGCGCTAATATATCTAACGTATGCAGTTCTGTTAAAAAGTCTGACTCATGCAAACGCTATGCAAAAATTAATATGAGAGGCATTCATTCCTCGTGTTAAAACCGCGTCACTTTTATTTCAATCAATTTATTTCACGCGACAATCGTCGGCACAATAATTTGGCGGGAAACTATTTCTAAGTTGAAACAAGAAGATTTTGTCAATAGCGAAGGGACTGCTACGAAACGAGAAGGATCGCAAAAAATTGACAATGAAAAGGAGCTTTTCTGTCCCGAGTTTTGTATTCTGACTGTATAAACGGCCAGTGCCTGGCGATCTATTTATTTCTATGCGTACCTGCGATTACAATTCCTTGTGGCTCTTCCGCGTACCCCAGGTAGCTGTTTATCCTACATTTATGCTATTTAATTAATAATTAATTTAATTTATTTCACGCGACAATCGTCGGCACAATAATTTGGCGGGAACTATTTCCAAGTTGAAGCAAGATTTTGTCAATAGCGAAGGGACTGCTACAAAACGAGAAGAGTCACAAGAAATTGATAATGAAAAGGGGCTTTTCTGTCCCGAGTCGCGGTTATTCGTGTGTCAACGTGTAAGAAAAATCGCTGAATTTGTTCGCATGAAAGATAAGATATCCACCCGCGCATCCACCCCTCGCGACTGCTAATTAATTAATTTTGCAATCGAAACTTCGAATATTCTTAAAATTTATGTCAATCATTGAAGACACTCAGATTTGAATTTAGGGTTGAATTGGGTTAGATCTAAATTACTCAGTTGAATCGCATGATGTATGTAACATTGCACTTGTAATTGCGATTTAACTGGAAAACTCTGACTCCAAATTCAAATAAGTTGTTACTCATATGCGGAAAAAACAATTTCATTAGTATAACTGAATTTTCCGCTGCCTGATAAAAATAAGAACTAGATGGAAAAATTTCATTTTGTACACTGTACATTGTATACTAAGAAAAAATACTTGAAAATTTATTTGTGATATAAAGTTTGCTTCTGTGAAATGAGTTTATTGTGTTTAGTAAAGTTTATTTCTGCAAATAAACTTTATATTCCACAGACAAATTTTCAGATGTTTTTCTCAGTGAAAAAACAGATAATAAATAAATAGAGTAGGTTTCTACACTAAGAAACAAATATATTTGGAAATTTATTTTTTGGATAAGAGTTTATTTCTCGCAGAAAAATATACCTAAGAAGTTTATTTCGCGGAAATAAACTTTACATCTCACAAGTAAACTTTCAAGTATTTCTTTCTAAGTGTACTCAGCCAATTGTTCTAACTTGTTGCAAGCAAAGTTTAATACAGCTATACATTCAGACAAATGTTTTCGGCTGCGGATTGCTGAGAGACGTCATTTCTCGTCGCCGAATTTCCATCTAGTCCTTATTCGGTTGCAGAAACTGAGATACCTTTCGCCGCGCAACACAAGTCACCTATATTCGAAGGTGCTGATAAAATCATTCTTTAAAAAATTATTTACATTATTGCACATTGATCGGCAACGATAACGGTGTCCCAAGAGTTCCAAGTCAAAAGTCGCAAGTTAAAATAACGATGCTTGACGAGCTGTGCAATAAAAAGATCGCAAGTTGACCGTACCTCGCGTTGTGACTCTCTTTGGGAAGATTCGCGTCGCTCGCTCGGCCTCCTTCCTCGGCGCGCGTCCGTAAGAAGAATCGAGAAAAGAACAGCCCTCCAAATCGGCCGCTGAATCGGTACTGACTGCGCCCGAGGCAGTCGCGTCGCGTCGCGTCGCGTCATGCCGCGTCGCGTCGCGGTGCGTCGGTCCGTGGACCGCGACGAGCCGATCGCCGCGCGCTGCCGAACACGCGGACGAGATGATCTCATCTCTCGCGCGCGTTTTCTTTTCTCCCTTCCTACATCCCCGAGCGATCTCTTTTCGCACGTCCTATCGCTCTTACACGTCGTCCTACGTAATACGTGACACACACGACCGATTACGCCACGACGACATTCGCCTCTTCACGTTGAAGATTCCTCTTCTCGACGACGACTTTGATCTACGAAAATTGTCCCTTCGTTGTCCTCAGGACACTCGGGAAGCGATGATACAGTGGGTTGCATAACGATTTAGACGCGATGAAGTTGGGAGTTCAACTGTCAAAATTTCGTCATTACTGACGGAATATGCAATAATAATATAATTACTAGTATAATTAATAAACAATGATTATTAATAGTGACATTAATAATAATGTTAATTAATAATCAATAATAATATAATTACTGAACAATATATAGCCCTACACACACACACACACACAGTAAAAACTCTCAATTTTGACAGCTTTGGTGAGCCTCCAACTTCAAGATGTCTAAACCGTTCTGCGACCCACAGCTCCAATAATCGGAGAATGGCGATTGTCCAGGAGTTCGTTTCTTCGAAGAACATGTCGTTCGCGTCGTCATTCGTCAATTATTAACGCATCGTTGCTGAGCAGATTTTGCACGCGTTATTATCTGCACACTAAACATTTATCATTATAAGTAGTGCACATAAAAAAGTATGCATTATAATAACTACAATGCATATATAATGATACGATATTATTGTGTAACATATTCGAATTACGCTACACCATCGGGCGTGGCGATTTATCTCGCAATAAAAAGGCGAAAAAATCGCAGGCTGTACCGAAATGAATAAACAATGTGCAATATACTTGATTACAGCGATGTCGCAGTGTGGCAAAGATCGACACGTTCGTAAAACCGATCGGAAGCCGACTGTAAAGGAAAGCGCGGCCTCACACGCGCGGAGCCCCAGCAATGAAATTCGTGACATGTGAAAGATAAAAAAACGTGCACACATACACGCTGCGACAAATAAAGTGATACTTACTAGGGGTTTTATGGTAGTAAGGTAGGTATATATTATGTACTAAATGCAAAAAGTTACAGTACATTTGATGTTTGTTCTTTCATATTTCCTTTAACATTATCTTTTTTCTTTTTTTTCCTCTTTATCGCAGTAACGTTGTTTCACGGTTGTACACACAGACTGGCCTGGCGGACCAAAATAAAAACGTATACTACAAAAATTCACAACTTATTGATCGCCATCTAATTATTATTACATCGTTATAATTATTTGTATTCTTTTTTTTCGTGTCCTCCCCTCCGTGTTTTCTGTTATATTTATCTGTACTTTGTTATTATTATTATCATTAATAGTTACTTAGAAACGAAAACATTCACACTAAAAATTTGCGGAGCTCTCTTTCAAGTATAAAGCGACGACTTCGCGTAACTGTGACTTTGAACACGTCGTACTTGAACACACGGATATGCTCTAGATGGACAAAGGATGTGGCGAAGTTAAACAGTGAGCGAGTAGTGATTGTATAGAACGTTTCATAGTCAGTGGCAGGCGAGAAATCGGAAGTCATATAATCTGCGATTATAGAGTATATTGAACGGCTACATTGGCCGGCGTAAAACTTCTCTTTCTCTCCCTCTCATTCTCTCAAAACGCACATACACACACACACTCTCTTTCTCTCTCTCTCTCTCTCTCTCTCTCTCTTTTCTCTTTCTTTCTTTCCCCCCTGTCTCTTACCCATATAAATATCTCTTCAAATATGCTCTACGTATGTATACAAGATGAAACGGCTAGCGCTTCAATACTTAAAAAGTATCCTTTTTCTACTGACACATACATTGTCATACTTATTATGGCATACCGTAAAAGGGAAACAGTTCGCCGTTGCGATACTACTACCTTAGACCATGCTCAAAGCGACGAACACACACGCACACACGTAAAATATGCAATCCGCTTCTGTGAAAATGTCTACGTTAGGCGAAACGTGTCTTGTGTGTTTAACAATAACTAGACTTTCGTGCGTCCATTATCTCGTCGACACTTTGATCGCCGTGTTAGGCGCGATTGTTATATATCTTCTTTCCGGGAATTGCGCGATCACACGACTGATACTATATATTTCCCGTCCAATACCCGCACTAGGGTTCGCGGATAGACAATGTAAACCTGAGCGAAATGTAAACTCTGCGATCCTCTATATACTACATCCGGACACGTTCGTGGTTTTCGAGGAAATGCAGGTACACGACTTGTACACAATTTATCGCGGCAGCATCAAAGTGTCGAGTCTTTTTCGTGTTCATAGCGGTGTTCCGAAGTTCACAGCGAAGTAGTAATAGCGCGATCGCAACGTGTTCCATTTTATAGTACGCGTATTATTACATGATTTCACGAAACCGACATATAAATGCTGTTTATGAATATTCGGTATCATTTCTTGCTTATTTTGAAGATATGATATAAATACGAAGTAGGATCTCTCTCTCTCTTTCTCTCTCTCTCTCTCTCTCTTGATGGTGATTGTTGAAGTTTCAATTGAATCAAGATTTTTACGAGTGTTAGAGTAAAAGTATTAGAGTTGTAGGTACGTTACGTAAAGAATGCAAGAAGAACGTGTGTGTTGTGTACATTGCTGAAATATTTTTATGTAATCATGCATGACACATGCTACATTGTCATTGTTGTGTGTCTTGATGAAAAATCCCCATAACGTTATTTTTTTCTACATTTTTTGTTCTTTATACAGACAGCGGTATTATCTCGCTTAGTTTTATAGAAGACATGTAAAAGTATTGAGCAATGTCTGAATAGAACGCTAACGTTAAAGTTCCAAAAGAATCGTTACCGCGATGTTACGAGGAATTTTCACAAGTGTAACAATACACGTTATACACTTATGATTTATTATAAACATCTTACACATGAAAGAAAAACAAACGGACGACAAAACAGCGCATATCTCGTATATTACAAATCGTCAGTGGAATCGTGTGGCTCTTTGAAAGCTGCCATTCACCCTGGGCTCTTAACTTGAACGCCGCGAAAACGGGTGCAGGGCCGTTCAAAAAGTTCACGGCGAGATTTAGCGTATCTTCGAAGACGAATGAAAGACGCGAAAGGAATCCGCATCTTGCCACTTCGCGAATCTTCTTAAAATCATACAAAATACACGGCGATATTCTACTTTCCGTCGCAAGGAAGAGAGAAGTGCTGTACTTGATAAAGTGAAGGTGCTTCATCCTGTATATTTCCGATTCAAATTTAATGATATATATATATATATATATATATATATATAATATATATATATATATATATA
>NW_022639547.1:305003-338343 GCF_010583005.1 Odontomachus brunneus
ATATATATATATATATATATATAATATATATATATATATTATATATATATATATATATATACATATATATATATATATATATATATATATATATATATATATATATATCAATTGTTATTTCTCCTCTCCCTCTCTCTCATACGTACATATATACGTACATACATACATTCATACATACATACACACATACATACATATATAGATACATACATAAACATACAGATATACATGCACACTCTCTGTCTCTTCTCTCTCGCTCATTCACACATAACAACGCTACAGTGACGACTCTCTTATTCTACCGACAGAAAATTCGGAAAATACGTTTCCGCGCTATAAACTAACTTACAAAGAGAAACAATTCGACGGATCGAATCTGCATTATTCTCTACAGTAGCGTTTATTATCTATAACGGAATATAGAGCTGCCTCTCGGGTGAAGGAAATGATGGAGAGCGAAGGGAGGCTCGTTCAGACGGGGACGTGATGTACGGGCGAAAATGTATGTGTATGTGTATGTGTATGTGTGTATGTGTTGCTCATAACGTCACCGCCATCGCCGCCGCTGTTGCTGTCGTCGGCGTAGTCATTGTCATCACCGTCGTTCCAAGGATGCGTTAAACGAAACGTCAACATCGCGTGATATCACACGCGAATCACTGAGAAAGAAGTATCTGAAGCGCCTCGGAGGAGGAACCGATCGGATCTGGTTGCGATCAATAATGAAATAAAGGAAACTCGCGGGAAAACCGAGCGGGCACGAGTAAGAAAAATTGAGAGCGAGAAAACGAAAGAGATAGCGCCAAAAGAGCGACTGTTTTCACATCTCTCGTTGTCTTGATCGTAGGAATTACTTATGCTGATCGTGTGCGAGCATGATCCCTCACCTTCTGTCTGATCAGTCTGCGAAAGATATTTGTAGTAAATCATAGTATATACTTACGTTACTGGTGAAAATTTCTCGTAATGTGTCCTGTTAAGAATTCTTTCGAAACTCTTATATTAGCATCCTATTCAGATATTGCTCAATACTTTTGCACGTTTTCTATAAACTAAGTGAGCTAAGACTGCTGTCTGTATAAAGAACAGAAATATAGAAAAATAGCTTCGTTTACCAACGAAGGCAGTGATACGTATATACGGAGAAGTAAAGGGAGGTAGATAGATACTAGAATAGAAAAGGCGATATGCGTAGCCCGACCTTACAAGATGACAGTCAAAAAGACGACCTTAAAATACAAAACCTGACTAAGAGGGTCAAGAACGTGGGGAAAAAGGGGGAGAAAGCAAGGAAGAATTGACAACGGAGCAAGGTAGATACGAATGATTTCGTAACTTAGCTTGCCCGTGGAGCGGAGAACTGACGAAGCTAACTGCAGCCTAAAAACATCGTCGGGTCCATCGATCGATCACCGAACGGTCGAACGATGGTTGGCGAGTGATTGTCGCCGGGGAGAGGAAATCAACCGCGCCACGTTTCCTTCTTTTATTCACGTCGCTCGTAACCTGTGAGACAAAACGTGTCGAGCTTGCGTACTAACGTTGACGGATACCAGTTTCGTTGCAACTTATCGTACACGCGCCCAACCTTCACACGAAAAGACGTTTCGTCAACTTGGAAACCAGCGTGGGGACTATACGCACAACTCGACGACACTTGCGGCATCCTCGTTCCTTCGCCTCGATCGCGCCTCGTCTCACCCGTCAGTGCCTACTGCGTGTACCGTGCACGGCGGAATTCGCTCCGCCGTCACCTCTCGTCTCGCAATAGGCAGGCAGCAGAAAACGCGTAACGTCTACTCAACATTGACCCGATCGAAAAAGAGGGAGGGAGGGAGAGAGAGAGAGAGAGAGACAAGTGGCTACGCGCGACATTCCAAAATCGCCTTGCAAAGTTCCAACCTCAGATCGCGTCCGTCGCATTTCCTCGTTCACTGAGAGTCTCCCGCGAAAATTTGTTACACTTATACGGCAACGTTTCTTTCTTCAGGATCCTCGCGCCAATACGTCTACGTATTCTGCTCGCGAGTTTTGCGCCGCAAAGTCCTGCGGGATTGCCCGGTGTACAAAGGACGAACTCGAACCGACGATCATCGGTTAACTGGCTGGCGAACTGACGGGATACTTGGACGCACCATTAAGCTCGAGATTAACGAGTGAACGGCGCGAATGTCCGAGATTGTCGACGAAAGCGCGCGTCACGATGTTGTCTTGTTGCGTTCGAGCTCGTGCTTCGTACGGCTCCATCTTGAACGTCATCTGGTTTCAACGATAGTTGTCGTCGCTGTTGTTTTTTGACGTACGTTGCAAACAACATTTAAGCGTATGAGGGCGCCTGTGACAACGTCGTACGGCATATGAAGTAGTTCTGGATTCTCTTTCTTGTAATGTGAATGGTCGTAGATGCGCGTTGATACCGGTGACTTTTGTTCAACAGGGAGGAAACTGGGGGATGCAACTGTCCTGTACTGTGGCTGGTATTAGCGACGGTTTTGATAGCCAGGGTTGCTTGGGTTACCGGGCTGTCGCATACCACCGCCGCCCCTGCCACCGTCGCCTCCCCGCGAGAATCCTCCACGTCCGCCTCGAGCGCCGTGCTGTCCGCCTCTCATTACTCCTCCAGGTCCACCTGATATTGAACGAGTAACAAATTAGAGAAATTATAGAATGATACATTGGAAGTTGCGTCAACAAACTTGAGAAAGGTTAAATTGGTACATGTAGCAAATTAAATCAGGCAAATTAGTAAATAAGAACCGTCTATGAATTTGTTTATATATAAACTAAAAGAAATAAAAAAACTTTTCTTGAGTATCATCAATATTTAACGTAAAGGACAATAAGAGTTCAAGCACTGGTTGAATAGTGCTATTAAAACTATTAAAAAATAGTGACCCAATCTCACAATGAGAAGAAATTTATTAATCATCAAACGCGTTCGGTCTAATTTCGCAGATTTTAATCACTGAAGAGGGTCTGCAAAATTAGACCGAAACGCGTTTGATGATTAATAAATTTCTTCTCATTGTGAGATTGGGTCACTATTTTTTAATAGTTTTAATAGCACTATTCAACCTGTGCTTGAACTCTTATTGCCCTTTACGTTAAATATTGTTTATATATAGATAATTGTCTTATTTTACATAGACTGTATCTGCAACATTACCTGGGCCACGCTGCTGCTGCTGTTGTTGCTGTTGCTGTCCGCCCATGGAACGTATGCCACCATCTCCGGAATTCAATCTTCCACCACTACCGTCCAGAGACATTCTAGGCCTCACCTTTTTCTCTTCCACGTTCAATTTCTGTCCACTCTCGTCAGGATAGTAAATAGGCTAAAATGACAATCGTAATGAAAACAGGTAAAACGTCATCTTCATTCGAACGAATTCGTCATAGTTATTTCAGAGACATACGTACCAAAGAATTCAACACCTTGGTAACAACCTGCTGATCTTCGAATGTGATAAAACCGTAATTAGGCACTCGCGCAGTATTGTTTCCGCCTTGTGGACCCTTGCACCTGTCATTCGATTTACTGTGCACACGCAACTCCGCAACTCTTCCGTAACGCTCGAATACCTGACGTAAATCGCTTTCGGATGCATTGTGCGGTAGGTTGCCCAGGAAGAGTTGATGAGCATCGCTGTATTGTCTTGTACCACGCCTTTCTCCATCTAAGAAATCATTTTATTCGTTATTACGGTAAATGAAATAAAAACATTTATCGTTTATCATTCGTCACGATCATTATTATCATGAATTATTCAGCGTTATTACTCACGAGGCTATCGTGCATACGTTAGTATGCTAGTACGAGAAATAAGATGCAATATAATGGTCGAAGTAAATTTTCGATTCGCAAGAATACAAAGCTACTCGTTGATTTGATACAACTAAAAATTAAGTAATTCTAAAATTCATTAATTAAAATCAAAAAATATAGAAGTCAATGTAAAATAAGATACAAATGTCAATCTAATGAACATATATAAATTAGAAAAAATATATGCAGATAAAAGTTACAAGTCGAAAAGTTTTGATCATTATTGGTCATCTTTAGACGAATATGCAATATCGAAATCTTGGGTAACAGACAGCATTACCATCAAAGATTGATATCTGAGATTATACATATAAAAGGTCAAAATAGTGTTCTAAACGCACAAGACAGTGAAATGTTACATAATATTTACTTTTCGCTATTGGACTTTGTAGACATGTAAGAAATGTTTGTTTTCGTCTAGTATTCTTGTTCCTTTTCAAATTTTTTTCATGTATCATACTGCTAACTTGCTTTATATACCCTTGTTCGTTCCATCACTTGATATTAGATCTTTCTTCAAGTAACTAGTTTTAATTCAAATTATTTCTGGACATATAAAATATATCTATCTCGACTGTGAGTTTTTTAATATTATTTATTAAAAATTATTCATTGCTATGTATTGTATTGTTATTTACAATTTGTTAATTTGTATAATAAATTTTCACCATAGTCTGTGTATACGACATTGAATTAATATTAACAATCTAGTCTTCGAAATCCTGAAAGTCATCAGAAGAGAATCGTCTATCAAGGATTGTCGACATATTTTCATTTGTATAGTGGTCATATAACTTTCCAAACAATATGAAATTTTTCAAGTTTTCGCTTTCAAAAAAAAATTATATAATCATCCGCGCATTTAGTAACAATTGTTACCTTGAAATATGTTTCTTTCAGTTTTACATCGTATAGTTCTGTGACTCTAATTTATTATACCTACGACTATATTTTCTATAATTTTTTTTATAAAATTATTTAAAACTTTTATCCTGTGTAACTAACATATTTTTTTAATAATTTATTATTTTGTTAATTCGGTTAAAGATGACCACAATAATGGTCAAAAAGTTATGATTTGTAATATGTATATGTGTGTGTGACTTTTTAATATATATCCTCATTAAATCATCATTTAGCTTTTATCTATCATTTATCATTTGGCGTTTATATACTTTTTGATATATCTAATATTTCTGAATCCACATTCCCACGTCATCAAAGGAAAATTCACTTTCTTTATCAATTGATATTTAACTGCAATTATACTACGTTCACATATAATGAAACTTTTAAAATATAATAGATAACTACTAATGTCACACGCAATTAAGAGACCAAAATTTCAACTGATCAATTTCAATGATTCATCGACATTATTCTCTTGGCTTACAAATTATTATTGACTTATATATTCTATATAACTAATTATTAGCTTGAAAATTTCTTAATGATTAAAAATCTGAAAACGTCAATATTAAATCATTATTATGATATAGTATATCGTTCTCTTTACCTCTCTGTACCAGACCTCCTCTCGGAACTCGTTGCTGCTGCGGATGCTGCTGTTGTTGTGACGGTGGATTTCCAACCCGGTGCGTCTGCTGCTGAACTGCAGTCACGTTGCCGGCAACAGTCAGCGTCGATCCATTGTTCGCAGGATGCAACGGCGTTCTGTCGTCCAAGCGTAGATTCGTCATCGGCGGCTGTAAGAAGAGAGAAAAGGAAGGAGATTATTGCTGTCGTATAGAAAGCGCGTTTACGTCACATAACAGGAATAAAATTTACCGGAGAAGCAGGCAACTTGGGAGTTTGAGGACTCGTAGCGCCTGTGGTGCTTGGATAAGACTTCACTAGGTTCGCGTAAGTCTTAGGCCCATTGCTGTTAACGGCGACATTGGAAACTGGCCGTTCCGGTTCAACTTCTTTCGGAGAGGAAGTTTCCGCCTCAGGTTTCTCGGTCCTCTCCTCCGTCGGGGTCTGCTGCTCGTCCTCGCTCTGCTGTTTTTGCTGCTCGCCGTTCCCGTCGTGTTCTTTCTCCTTCACGAACTGGGACTGCGCGGTCGGCTCAGCTATGTACTGATGTTGCTGGGCCGGAGGAGGCGGCGGCGGCTGTTGCTGCTGTGGAGGCGGTTGTTGATTCATCAGCGACGCCTCCTCGTGCACTGATCCGTTCAAAACTTGTTGCATTACTTGCTGCACCTGATGAACCTGAATGGTCGTGGATACACACAACTATATTCAATGTTAAAATATATAAGTAGAACTAAGCAAAAAGCGTTGAATTATATATTTCCGATCAAAAGTTCTTCCGTGACATAATTTCGACAATTCTTTAGACAAAGTCTTTTGACATAATATTATAATGATCAAACATAATATTATAATTATCAATTTTAAGATTCTCGTCGATGAAAAGAAACAAAAAATAAATGTAAAGTCTATACAACAACAATGCTATACAACAATGAAAAATGCTTTCCACAGTGGTAAGCTAGAGCTTGATTCAGCAAAGAGCATATTAAAAGTCGTACAAATTCGACCGACACTCCCGTGGAAAAGGTGTCCACGACTATCTTCTTACTGTCTAACTTATATTTATTTATAGTTTAACAATAATAAATATATTTTGTATAGACTGTAGTTTCATATAATATCTAATATAATATCTAACCACATCGTAGTGATAATATATCATGTCTGCTATACTAACGTGTGGCGATGGAGTTGGCAGCCCACCATAATATATTGGCGGCTGCTGCTGAAGCGGCGGCTGCTGTGTCGGGATGAGCGGCGGCTGAGTTTGCTGCTCGGGAGCGGTTGCAGCTGGAGCTGCTGTCAACTGCTGAGCCTGAGTCGGATGTTCGTCTTCCTCAGGCTCGGATCGGCCGCTCTCCTCGACCTCTCTCTCGCCGCTCTCGCCACCTTCCACACCGCCTACGCCATCAGCTTCTTCCTCGTCAGGGAATATCAGGTCTTGATAGCGGAAGATGTCGTTATGGACGTAGTAGGTCTTCGGTGCTTGTATCGCCAACACAAAGGTTTGGGTGAAACGACGCATCGGTTGACCAGCGTTAGACAATTCACCCGAAACCTACGTAATAATCCAAAGTAAATACTTGAGAATACAGTAGTTGTTATAGAGAATACAGTAGTGCATTATAAGAAATATCTAAAAGGATACTTGGAAAATTATAATATAATTAGAAATTGTTAAATTAGGAGCAACAAATACATGATGTATAAATAATTTATAAAAGTATGAAAAGCGAATTAAAGTATAAACACATGATTATACTTTACTTTTAAAGTATAATCTAATAATATAGTAATAATAATAATAAAATTTTATATTCTACTTTTAGAATTGTAATAACTGAGTGAAACTGGTATAAATTTATATTAAATATTTATCGCTATGACTTATAATCTTATCTGAAAATAAACGAAATTCTAATGTTATAGAGATTACATAGACTATAGTGTTTTAAAAATGTACAACTATATTCTCTTAATTTATGATAAAGTGCAAACGCAATGGTTCCCTTTCAATTAAATTTATATAAAATTGACACCATTTACCTGCACAACGACACCATTTTCAAGAGTAAGCTGAGAATCGACTTGACTTATCTTCGCGTGGCAATCACGGAAGTTCAGCTGTTGAATCTTCTGATGGATCTGTTTTTGACCAATTGCTGGTGTAGATTCTCTATTGGAATCTAATCCTCCGTGTACAAAGGAAGAATGTTGATTGTAGAATCTAGTTACAAAAATAAATCGTAAGTTATCATCGTAAGTTATAGCGTTTCAGATATCTTCTGGATATGAAATTTAAACTTGTGCGTCATCCCGGCTGATAAGAAATCTGTCACATAGATTATACTTGGATGACACAGGATATGATCTGTTAGATGCTTCAAGGTATTCTATCTACATAATAAAATCACTAATTCTACGTAAAAAAAATACTTCGGAATCCGAATAAAACGTCGCGAACAGACCATATTCGTATAATGATCGAGTTATCGATTTTTCGAGAACAAATCCGTTTGGTAGACTGACAGATTCATATATAATATACACAGATATACACACACACATATACATCGATAACGGACAAATGATATTCAACAGTTATACAAGCGTCGAATAAAGTTTGATCGACATCATAAATTCAATTTACATGAAAATACGAGCAAGTACCTGTGAAGGTGGGCTGGAGCTTGATTCAGTAAAGTATAATATTGTCGGACAAACTCGCGACCGACACTCTGCGGAGAAGGGGTTGCCTCCATGACCATCTTCTTACTGTCTAACTTCTAAAATAATATCTTGCTTCCAACAGGAAATTAATCTTCGATGGGATAGTTCTAAAATTATTAAGGCAAATGTCTGAAACAAAGAAAATTTGATTCTATCATTAGAACATCGTCACGCAATTAATCGCCATAATATTGAGAATTAAAAATAAAAGATAAAGTAAAAGAAAATAACAACTAACATTAATAGGAGCCATGTATATACCTGCATATACTATCGTAACAGTCATCAGATCATTTAAGCCACTTCTAATAGTTCGATAAGAAAAGAATGGCTCTTAATAGAGAAGTTGAAATAAAAACCCTAATTTTATAACAAAATATTAAACATACTTTTACATTTTCCTATAGATACACATATTCTTTACTGAGTAAAGAGTAGGGGAAAAGTCCAAGTAAAGAAGCCAACTGTGATGCCAAATATAAATATATAAATATTTATTAAGTGATCTCCAAACATTGTGTTCAAATAATTTCGTACAATAATAACGTTATGTATCAGATATATATCTTATAAAAAAAATACATGTTTTTCCTTACATCATATGAAATGTAATTCATTAAAATTAAAAGTTAATGCTGTGGAAAATCGAGATAGTGATGTGATATTAAAAGTTGAAAATTCTACATATGAGACCACTGCAGATTCTTTGCTACCCAGAAAAGTAAATTCTGTTCAAGATATTTACAAGTAAATTTTGATTGATACATTCATGTAATTTCTTCTGAAATTTAAATCCATTTAATATAGATTAATCTTTCATTGTAACTTGGTTTATTTTGAAGCTCTCTATGTTATAACAAAAAATGATTCTATTTAAAGACAAGTTCAATATTTTATTAAAGAAGAGAACACTGAAATTACTGAAATCTATAACTTATTAAAGACTATTAATTCTTTGTTTGTTAAACTGCTTGCAATAGCTCAAAAATTGTAATGTCTGTTAAGATGAGCAGTCTACATGTAAAAAAATATTCCTTACACAATAATTAGTATTCAAATAAAATAATTCACAAGACAAATATTAATTAAATATTAATTAATTGCTAGTTATGTACACATAAAAGTAAAGTAATAATACATAAATAGAAATATTTTCCCCTATTACATCAGCTTTTTTACTTAGATAATTATCACAAAAATATCCTTTAATCATCATCTATAATACTCATAAATATTAAAAACAAAATGTTTATAACATAACCATCGAAAATATATATATATAAATAATTTCATAGTATAACTAAATATCACTTATATAAAAAGATAAAAAAAATAGTTCTAAATATTACAAGCTGAAAATATTTTGCGTATATATTAACCGCAAGTATTTCATTAATCCACACAACACATTCCCAGCCGAATTTTGAATCGTCAATGGCTATTTAAGCTTTATTTAAAGGAGCACGTTGCGAATGAAATTTCAGGATAAAGGATACTACAACGTGTGGTCGCTCGCTGTGTACATTTACCGTGGACAGAGGGCCAAGTGATGTTAATCGTTCAATTTTCACGTGCAGACGCTCGGTTAGGCTTTGTCTACGAGAATCCCCGCGGATATTCTCACGAGCTGCGAGTCACCGCTGAAAAATGTAGTAACCGATCCGAAACTCGAAAAATCGTCTTATTACTTAGCGCGCAAATAATCGGAGCGATACTGCGTGCGGCAAACACAAAGGAACTGGCGACGCGCGTAGCTCGGCGAAGCGCATGGCAAAATTTTCGCGATGCCATCTCTCTTTCTCTCTCTCTCTCCTCAGTCTTCCTCCACCACCCCCATATCCCCTCCCTCCCTTCGGTACTACACAATTCCTACCCTTTTTTTCTCGAACCTTCTTGGTTCGTCTTTCTCTAACAGAGAATGAACGAGAATTCGCATAGAATAGCATTAAACCTGTACTGCACACATCCTCGGTGTAGCACGTGTCTCTCTTTCTCGCTCTTTCTCTGTCCCTCCGTGCTGCCGAATCGTCTTCCCCCTCTTCCCTACCCGCCCCCGAAAGAATACGTTTCTAGATGTTTCCGTCCACGGGACGGCGCGAAACAAAACGAAAGCGAGGTGAACCGTAAAAGGAAGAAAAACGAGTGCGTGAGACGAGAAGAGTGTTCTGCTGGCGTTCTCGCTCTCTCGCACCTCGTGCAGGACGAAAGAGCGCGGTCGCGCCCGGTCGGTCGTTCTTCTCGCTCACGCAAGCATGGCGATATTTCCCGATAGCCCCGTGAGCGCACACCAACGCGCCGACGAGACGTGGACGGGGGCGAGTCGCGCAACGATGGTGAGATCGCTATCGAAGCACCTGCCGCGCGGCTGCCCGAAACATGACAAACGTGTCGCCACCGGGAAGCACCATCGCGGTCACGTCGGGATCGACGGTGCGGCGATAACAACGGAAGTGTGCTCTGGCGTACGTGCCTCACGCTTCCGAAGCCGATCCGAATGCCGCGCAAACGAGCGAGCAGACGATCGCATCTTCGACGAACGAACAGCGTCACGTGGCGAATACGGTGACTGTGTTCTGCGAGCAATGAGCGCATGCAACTCACCTGATACAACAACCGAGTACTCTCGCGCGCAGCACAGACGCACTCTTGCTGTCTCTCTCTTCTTTCTTTCTCTGGGGCAGCTACTCGACGCGACCGGCGGCGGCGGCGGCTGCTGTTGATGATAGAGCTGTTTGTTGTGCACGTTCAGCCGAGACCGAATGGTACGGGGGAAAAAGGTGGCTCGCGAGAAAACGCCGAGACACCGAGTCCCACAGTCGTGATATCAATTTATAAAAACAGTTTGCGACGTTATAGCTGTGTATTACTGTGAACGCGACCTGCCCACTCTTGTCTGTAGTAGCAGCAGCACCGTGGCGTCAGCACATGCAGCGCACAGCAGATCTACTAACCGTGAAGCCTCCAGAAAGATATAGACGACTGTGCCGCTGATGTCTCGCTCCCATCTAACCACCTCTGAATCTCACTGCTGAACGAGGAGGTTTGTGAGGGCGCTATTTTATTTATCGTGCAGCATACGTCGTCTGATTGGCTGACGGGACTGATTGGCTGACAAAGGATTTCTGAAATTTCTAATGTTTCCTCCAGGCATCGTACAAATTCTCTATGTGACAGCCAATCAATATATTATTTTTCCGTAAGAGCTAGAAGGTTATTACGGAAAACAGCATATTGATTGGCTGTCACGCGACTTCCGCCGCGTGGCATTACAGCGCTTGTGTGCAGGAGCCATAAGGCTGAGTTCACACTGAACGCGTCACGCGTCGCGTCGTCTGCCTGCGTCACGAATTAACCAATAATGGCCTGGTTTACATCGTGCACTTGATACGCGTACTAAATAGTAACTTTTTATTAGATAATCTTAACATCGACGATATATATAAACAACGGTATATTAAGCTAATATAATACTCATCAACAAAACGTATTGTATTGATTGAATGCGTCGCCGTTGATATGCATTGGCGATATTAAGATTATATAATAGAAAATTACTATTTAGGCTGCGTTCCGAAATTTACTGCCAGTACTGAAAATCTATAGTATATGTAACATAAACTATAGATTTTCAGTACTGGCAGTGAATTTCGGAACGCAGCTTTAGTATGCGTATCAAGTGCACAATGTAAACAGCACAAGCCTATGACTTGTTCGTCTTCAGAAATGCACCAATCAAAACAGAGTATTTCCATCCAGCAAGCAATCCAGCATGAAAATAAATATCGTGTGCCGCTGGCTTAACAAAGGGTGCTTTCCAATTGCAATATCCCTAGACACTTTCATGCACACGGCGACACAAGTTGCATTCCAATTGTCGTAATCGTCGACACAACACTACACATCCGTACTTAGCTCGAAGGCTACTAGTCGGCTGTGTAAACTAGTGTTTTCTAGTGAAAATTCAAGTTAATAAGCGTAACGGCTTGAAAAGAGACTGGCATTTGCGACGTGAAGTGGATAATATCTTTTTTATTATTTAGATTTTATTATTTATTATTAAAAAATATCAAAATATAAGCATAATTGAAAAATAATCCTAACCTTATCCGACATATATACACATTAGTATACATTTTGTTCCAATTGAATCGTGCACAACGTTACACTTTGTGCATTTCTGTGTACATATGTGTTAAGATGTGTTAAGCAATTGGAAAGCACCCAAAGATAGGATGATATTTGTGTCGACTTGTGCCTCTTGTTGGAAAGCAACCCAAATCATTCCATTGGAACAAGTGCGTCGCGTATCGCGTTATCCCAATTAGAGGATTTGATTGGTTAACTCGTGACGCAGCAGACGACGCGACGGGTGTATATCAGTTGGACACGGGGCAATTGGACACAGTCCAATCACAAGTCGCTGTTCCAAGGGACTCTACAAATGTCTCTAATCACACAGTGCTGTGATTGGCTGTGTCCAAATGCACCGTGTCCAAGTGCACCGCTCCCCGACGTGACGCGTGACGCACTCAATAGGAACGCACTCTAATGGCCCCTGCACACAGGACGTGGTAATGCTTGCCGCGCGGCGGAAGTTCGCGTGATAGCCAATCAATATGTTGTTTTTCCGTAAGAGCTAAAAGGTTATTACGGAAAGCAGCATATTGCCGCGCGGCAAGCATTACCGCGTCCTGTGTGCAGGAGCCATAAGGGCACAGAACGGAATAAAAACGAAATTATTCTGATTGGCTGACTCTCACCATATCTCTTTTCCGTAACTATTCCGTTCCGCTATTCTTTCTCCTCTGAACACATCCTCAAACTTCTCTCTGACATTAGCCATAAATTCCCGCCATTTCGTCATGTATGCGCAGGAAACTTATCAGTTGGCGGCCACTTTCAAAGTAACTATATTTCGACAACTTTACGTTTTGTTTGTCATGAAAAAAAGTTACCTACGCAAGGGTTTTGATAGATTCATTGCTCTGCATGAAACGATATGTTTATTGACAATTTTTTTTAAGTGAACCAAGTTCGTTAATATAAATTTGTGTTTACGTCAACGAAGATATGCGTATATCCAAAAGTAAATTCCAGTTTAATATAACGATATAACGATGAATAATATAACATTAGATAAAATTAAACATAGGTAATTATATATATAATTATATATCTGAATCTTTCATACTAACCGGCATAATAGCTTATCAGCTATTACGCCGATCTGTTTACGTATTACGTAACAGAATAAGCAAAGGTTAAGTGTACATATGTTATCTTTACAGGAAGTAACATCTCACGGACGTGATTCCTAAGAAGACACAACATGCCTGAGAATACAACTGGATTTGGACCTTTAATAGGTGCTATTGATGAAGGCACCAGTAGTGCTAGATTTTTGGTAAGATATTAATTATTACTTCAGTTCTTTGTAATAAAATAGTAAATTTTAGTATTGTATGACATTCTCTTTAATAGTACTTCCTTCTTACTAAGTTGTGAAAGAAAAGGTTTTTCTATTGCAAACAGGATAATCTATTTAAAATGTTATATGTTATTTACCTGAAAACTATTAAAAATAAAAACAATTCTTGATAAAATTCAAAATTTCATTTTGTAAACAGACTTGAAATACTTCATATATTTTGTATCAGAATATATTAAAACAAATGTACAATATTTTGAAAAATATCTACTTGTGATATAAAAAACAATTTATTAATCCACTTTATCATAAATCTTATTTATTTAGGTTTTTGATGTATTGCATAGAAAAGTAGTTGCCTCACATCAGATTGAAATCAAGCAAAAATATCCTCAAGAAGGATGGGTAGAGCAGGATCCAAACGAAATATTACAAGCTGTCATAGAATGTATAAAAGAAACTGTAAAGAAGATGAAAGATATGCGTTTATCAGTCTCTGATATCAAAGCTATAGGAATCACTAATCAGAGAGAAACAACTTTGGTATGGGACAAGGAGACTGGAGAACCTTTGCATAATGCAATTGGTATGTAATAGTTATATAAGACTTATTATAGTTATGTAACTTATTATAGTTATGTATTATGACTGTTTCCTGTTGTTGTATTGAACTTTAATGGTCTATCTGCACTTAGCTGATTTTTTAATTTGACAGCCAGTAATATCTAATCAAACACAATAATGTTATATGATATATTAATGTATGTATGTGTATAGTGTATGTGTGTGTGTATGTGTGTGTGTGTGTTATGTCTCTGACGTCACTAATATATATCATGTTTGGATAATTGTTGAATATTTCTTTGTGAAAATTTGATGAAGCTATTATTCTGCTACTTTAATCCTCAAAATTGTATATTGCCTTTGTATATACATATATATGTGTTGAGCACTAAGTTGAATAAGATAATTACATAAAATTTACTAACTTTCCAGTATGGCTTGATATGAGGACAACTACGACTCTAGATGATGTATTGGATAGTGTTCCTAATAAAACGCGAAATAAGAATTATTTAAAGCCTCTATGTGGCTTACCTATGTCTCCCTATTTTAGTGCTCTTAAGATACGCTGGTTGATAGATAATGTGCCACGTGTGAAGCAAGCAGTAGATGCAAACAAATGTGCTTTTGGAACAGTTGACACTTGGTTAATTTGGGTAAATAAGTACTTTCATTGAACTAATAGCTTGTACATAGTATTAGTAGCTTGTGGATGTCACATTTAGAATATACATATCAATCAAATTTCATTGAAGGAATATGTATAAGTATATTAGTTCAATTTATTTGACATTAAGTAGTATCAAACTCAGTTTAATTCATTTCTCCTTATTTGTGTGTGAATTATTATTTATATTATTAATTTATAATTAAAATATATTTTTAAAAAGGAATATATTAAAGTAGAATATATTTTAGAATCTCACAAAGGGCCAATTGCATATTACTGATGTATCGAATGCATCCCGTACGATGCTAATGAATATTGAAACATTAAAGTGGGATTCTTTGTTATGCCGTTTCTTTGGCATTCCACAACACATCCTTCCGGAAATACGATCTAGTGCGGAAATCTACGGTCATATTTCAAACCCTGAAGTTCTTGCCGGTATAGCTATAGCAGGTGTAAGTACACATAATATTAAATAACCTTTTGAAATCTAGTAAATTATATAGATGACTTTTTTGTGTAAGAAATAATTGCGTATATATATTTCAAGTAAATATACCGTACACTAATTACTTTTCTTTATGTTTTTTTGTCTCACAGTGTGTAGGTGATCAACAAGGAGCTCTTCTTGGTCAATTATGTTTGAAACCTGGCCAAGCGAAAGCCACATATGGCACGGGATGCTTTTTGCTTTACAATACAGGAAATGTAGTATGTATAACACAGAACGATCGGGTGATATAGAATGCATAGCAAACGCTTTTCCTTTGTGTATTGAAAGAGGCACTCGAATAATAACGAGAGATACGAAATATTGCTTTGCAGAAAGTCGATTCAACACAAGGTTTGTTAACCACCGTTGCTTACAAGATTGCACGATTACCGCCTGTTTACGCATTAGAAGGATCTGTCGCTGTTGCCGGTGCTGCTTTATCTTGGCTGCGAGATAATATACAAATTCTTACTAATATCACGCAGTCACAGGATATGGCAGAACGTGTGAGGTGTTCCGGCGATGTGTATTTCGTACCAGCTTTTTCAGGGCTGTACGCGCCTTATTGGCAACAAGATGCACGCGGGTATTGTTTCTGACTGAAAATTTTTTTATTCTTCTATTTTGTACTAGCATAAAATTAAAAAGTTCCTTTACAATTACATATATTAAATCAACAATATCTCAAGTTCACACACATTTCATATCTTTCAAAGTATAAATTCTTTGGTGCATAAAAATTTTTTTATATAATGAAAATTATTTTTACATAGTAAGAACAAAATTGAAAACTTTAAGGATGATTAAGAGTAAAGCTTTAGAAATATAAAAGGAAAGTTTCAGTAAGATAAGATAAAAAAATTATATATGATAAGTGACAAAAAGTTAGACGATAAGATATATTTAAAAATTAGTACTTTCAGAATATTTTTACGTTCTTTTTAAATGTAAATTAATAGTTAGATGTATATTACTCCATATAATATAAAATAATTTGTATTTGTTCAATAATATTTAGTCTAGTTAGAATTAGTTCAATAATATCAGCAGTTATATAGTTGATGAACACACGAGACGAATATGTTAGTAAATTAATATTTCTGCGATCTATACATTTGCAGTATACATAATTCTTTTAAGATCAATTTATTTATTTACAAATTAAGAGACGAAATATCTCTGAAGTTGCTAGTTTTTGGATTTATTAAATTTCTTAAAACTTTTTTGTTTCCCTTTCAGTAAGTTATATTATTCTTCTTATATTTTATTTTCACTCTATACAAAGAATGTATTCGAATGTTATGTTTAAATATTCTCTCTGTGCAAGTAGTGAATATACTAATATATATATTTGATTTTTTTATGTTATTTATGTAACTTATTTAAATCAGAGTAATTTGTGGGATTACCGAGGATACGCAGCAATATCATATTATACGAGCAGCGTTGGAAGCAGTTTGTTTTCAAACGAGAGATATATTGGAAGCAATGGTGAAAGATTCCGGAACAAAACTGACAACTCTGCAAGTTGATGGGGGTATGACAGTAAACAGTTTACTAATGCAGTTACAGGCTGACTTAACGGGAATAACAGTCGGTGAGTAAATTATACCAATATGGTTTCTTTATATGCATTATATATTCACCCTTATAATTTAACAGTGCAACGCAAAATATATTACAATTAAAGGATTAAACGTATCCAGAAAAACTTATATAGATTCATTATTAATTCATTATAACATAATTCATCAAACAAATAAAATTTTATTTTGAACAGTGAGACCAGACATGGTTGAAACAACGGCGTTAGGTGCTGCAATTTTGGCTGGTATTGGTGCAGGTTTAATTGACATAAATGAGGTGGATGGATCTCAAGTAACTAAGTTTTCACCTGTAATTAGTGAGGATGGTAAGCAACCGTATATTTCTTTATAACATGTCAGTGGTAATTTAAGTAGCTGTAGGAAAGAAAAATATATGATAATAATATACATAAATATATAAATACTGATATTATAAGTACTATTGCTAGTAACTATTAAGGAACTTATGCATTATTAAGTACTATAAGTACTATTAAAACTATTATTACGTCATACTAAAAGTAAATTAAATGCAGTTAAAAGCAGATGTATAACATATTGAATATGTAGGCCTATATTTATATTCCATGTGTTGTGATCTTACTTTATCTCCTTATTAAAGAAATGCAATAATAATGATATTTCTTTTAGACAAAACTTGAGTATTTCTTTTTAAAGACTGAGTCTGTTTGATTTGCACATATCTATTGATAATTTTATAATAAATTACTAGTCGAATTTATCATATTATATAAATATTATATAAATATTATATGAATATTATATGAATATTATATAAATATATACTATATGAATATTATATAAATATGGGACATAAATATTGGCTTATAAATAATATAAATAAAAATAATGAAGCATTATAATCATTTCGTTTTAGAGAGAGATCTCAGGTATTCTAAATGGAAAATGGCTGTTGAAAGATCTATGAAGTGGGATTGTTCAACGACTTTAATGAATAATTAAAGTTGTATGCACATGCCTATTTTTGTACCGGATAAAAAATAAATATTTGAACACATACATAAATTGTAATAAATTATTGTGTTGAAACATCCGTAATACAATAATTAACAATTCATTTCATCAAATATATCCCGATTTTCCACTTTTAGAGTCCATCTTAGAGTACGCAATAATTTTTCTCAAATAAATTTTCTGAAATAAATTATAAATCCTAATAATATCCAATCATTATCCAATCCTGTATGATTTATAATGTATCTATAACGATACAATATAATCTATAAATTATATAATTATATACATCTATATGTCTATATATCTATATAATTATATACATTATGTCTAAATTTTATATATATATATTATGTCTAAATTATATATACAGAGTGGACCATTTTAATCCATCCAGTCGAATATGTTGAAAACCAAGCACGGGAGAGAAAAATGTTTCAGACAAAAGTTGTAAGGCTTAAAAAAACGCATTCAACAATAGTAGTTATTTGACATAGGATGGCGTCGCCAAGGTCAGAACAAGGTCAACTTTGCTTTTTTAAATAGAAACACATATTTTTTATTACGGCATTTTATTCAACGTAAAAACGCAAATAACTTTTGCTTGAAAAAATTTTTTATACGACCTCTATTTTCTAAGATATTTACGTAAATATCTACAAGATTATTGGTTTCAATAATTTTTTACTTGAATTCTGTCAACTTTAGCGGAAAATATGAAGAGATAAAAATTGTATATTTTGTTCTCATAGAGCTCTGAGAATTTTTTCAGAATTTTATATTAACTTTTTAGTACTTCATTTTCTTACATTTTCTTGAAGTACTAAAAAGTTAACACAAAATTCTGAAAAAATTCTCAGAGCTCTATGAGAACAAAATATACAATTTTTATCTCTTCATATTTTCCGCTAAAGTTGACAGAATTCAAGTAAAAAATTATTGAAACCAATAATCTTGTAGATATTTACGTAAATATCTTAGAAAATAGAGGTCGTATAAAAAATTTTTTCAAGCAAAAGTTATTTGCGTTTTTATGTTGAATAAAATGCCGTAATAAAAAATATGTGTTTCTATTTAAAAAAGCAAAGTTGACCTTGTTCTGACCTTGGCGACGCCATCCTATGTCAAATAACTACTATTGTTGAATGCGCTTTTTTAAGCCTTACAACTTTTGTCTGAAACATTTTTCTCTCCCGTGCTTGGTTTTCGACATATTCGACTGGATGGATTAAAATGGTCCACCCTGTATATATATATAGGATGCTTCTTCTCTCTAACTCGACTAACATAGAATTTATTTACAATTGCCTATTAGATTTTATTTATATTTTATAGTTTCTGAATCTGCATGTGTACTAGTATTATCTTGTAGCGTGCGGTAATAATCGCGTCACCGACCGCAGGTCATTATCATGCGAGTGACTAATATATATATTATAATTGCATTATATTATATCATGTTATATATCAATTATATCTCATTAATGATTGAGTCCGCGTCAAACTCGTCTTTTGGTCTTCAACACACCTACGAGTGTTATTATTATTAATATTATTATTTTATTTATATTACAGAATATAATACAAAAAGAAACAGCATTGTTTATGTACGAGACATTGACGAGCTGCAAGTATCAGGCTTATTCGAAATTTTTGTTTTTGACGTAAAATATTCTACCCGCCCTGTTGATTGATCCTGTAAACTCTCGGGACGAGCACAGTGGATCAATGTTGCGCATGCTGGCGCATGTGAGATGACGACACGTGAAATGCTGCGTTCTGTCATCTCCGCGTCCCGTTTCTCCTTATCGTCATACTTGTCCAGAATCAGTCAGGCAAGGACAGTTGAGCGCGTGCACTCGCAAAATGAAGGATCACGACGGAACGGCCCACCAAAGAAAGCCTACGAAACTCAGGAATCTGACGGACAAGACGGAGGCATTTGATTCCTTGCACGTGAAAAATGCTGAGGTATTAAAAAAACTTTTTTAAAGCTGTTGAAAATATGTTGGTAGCGTATAATTAAAAATGTAATAAATTTCTTTTCACCGCGACTAATAATGTTAAACTTGTTAACTTTATAACACGTATTTATGTGATAATAAGAAAAAGAATAATAAAGAACAAAATAATATGGAATAAAATGTTCTGTAAATTTTTAGAGAACTCTTTGCTCGGGTCAAGTATGTCTCGGTAGTGTGATGCAGCTACCGACTCACGGAACTGAAGCACGCACGAAGGAAGAAATATTAATTCACGCGAAAGATTTCCTGGAGCAATATTTTACTTCTATCAGAAGGTACCGGAATCGCCAGTGTTCTTTAGATTTTCTCAATAACAGGTGGATTTTTTATGTTTCTGGTGAATTCATGTTTTATCCTCGACGCAGGTTGAACAGTGATGCTCATCGTACCCGTTGGGAGAGCGTTCAGAGAGAAGTAATGTCTACCGGTACTTATCAATTAACGGAGACTGAATTGGTTTTTGGCGCAAAATTAGCGTGGCGAAACGCCGCGAGGTGCATCGGTCGTATACAATGGTCGAAATTACAGGTTTACTTTGTCATAATATTTACTTTCGCAAAACTTTCGCGATATTCTTGAAGAATTTTATTAATTTATGAATAAAATAAATTTTTCTATAGGTTTTCGATTGTCGTTACGTTACAACTACGAGTGGTATGTTCGAGGCTTTATGCAATCATGTAAAATACAGCACAAATAAAGGAAACATCAGGTGAAGTGTAATTTTATAATATAAAAATTTTTCAGTGTGTGAATATTGCAAGACGTGCATATTATTGTGTAGAATATAATAAAAAGTGTTTTTTGAGATTATAACAAAATTGTATAAATTTGTTTTTAAAAATTCGTGTATTATTACAAACATTATTTTAATATACAACGCACACTTAACATGTATATTTGATTCTTGATATGTATATTATTTTACAGGTCAGCAATAACAATATTCCCGCAACGTACTGACGGAAAACATGACTATAGAGTGTGGAATCAGCAATTAATTAATTATGCGGGATACAAAAATCCAGATGGGACCATTCTTGGTGATCCTGCCAGTGTGGAATTTACAGAGGTATTTATATATAAGAAATATATATTTAGTTTATATATACTCATTTATTTAATATATAATAAATTATATTTATTAATAAATATATACACATACATATATAAACGTATATATGCATACATTCATTTACATACACGCTTCAACTAAATAGATTCATTATTAATTATATAAATAAAAGCATACATATATATTCAATAATTTATACATACATATTTATACATATATATGTACATACAGAGCATCTTATTAAAATATTCTAAGTATGTATTTTGGAAAGGATATGTTTGATTAAAGTTGAAAATTGAAAATTTTAATGCGCGAAAAAAATTACATTAACATTAACATTAATAAGCTATTAACCAACTAATGACATAGCATAAAATACACTCGCGCTCAATCCCGTAGTTGAAAGCCGAAAACAAAATCACCTAAGCAGTGCAAATCAATATCAGCGAAGCTGTGAAAATCAATAGCACATGACTGATTGGTGTCCGTGTACGCATGATTACCGAGCATAATTATTGAGCGCGCGTACCCTATACGATACCAACGGTGAATTCTAATTGCTCATTAATTCGAAAGTAAATTTCGATTTTTGTGAGAGCAATTCGGAATGTGACTTCGACATTTCCATACGTTTTCGCAAAATAAACGAAGATTATTTCACTGTCGAAGAATAAACTTATTAAATTTCTTCCGTGTGTCATACGAAAGTGTACGAAAGCAATCGCGTCGCCGCGAAGAAGGCACGTGACATTTTTTAGATATTCTATAAAGAAGAGAATATATTCGAATATATCGAAAGTATTTCCAAAAAAAACTGTAGCTTTTGCGCTTCAACAGGTCTGCATGAAGCTAGGATGGAAAGGAGCGCGAACCAGATTCGATATATTGCCGTTGGTTTTATCCGCCAATGGACACGATCCAGATTATTTCGATATTCCCAGTGATCTAGTGCTCGAAGTACCTCTCAATCATCCTACGTAAGTTAAAAAATTAAAAATTTTTAATATAAAAGCAATCTTTTTCTTTTTAATCACAAACAAGAAGTCTGACATCTTGACAGCACGTTTAATTTTATATATTTAAATTTAAATAGATGTTCACATACAAACCTTTAGATGTAAAACGATAAAAACAAAATATATAAATGACAACTAGAACGGATGGATATATATATGTATATATATATATATATATATATATATATATATATATATATATATAATGATAATAATGTATATTTTAATTAATAATTCTCTGATTTCCTTTAAATAAAATACCGTCTTCGTCTAAATTTATTACACTAAATTAAAAATTGTACATATTATATAATATGCCATAATTACGAGGTAATTTTTATCATAGAATAATGTTATAATGTTGGACAAAACAGGTACGATTGGTTTGAAAAATTGAATCTCAAATGGTTTGCCGTTCCGGCTGTGTCCGGAATGGTTTTCGATTGTGGAGGTCTAGTATTCACTGCAGCACCTTTTAACGGCTGGTACATGAGCACTGAAATTGGCTCCAGAGATTTATGTGATACACAAAGATACAATATGCTTGAGGTAATTTTCTGTATTTGCATATTTTCATAATTCTTTTGGTATTTTTACTTTGGTATAATCATCGTTAATTTTAGAAACATTATTTTGTCTCCAATGATTTTTACCATTATCAGGTCTTCAGTCAAATTTATGTTAAACGAGAAAACATTTTAACTTTGTTTAAAACTAGTATTGCAATGAGTCACTTTGCTAAATAGTCAATTATTATTAAGCACTATGTAAAATGGAAGTGACGTTTTCAGACAATAGCGACAAATATGGGTTTAGATACAAGGACATCTACATCTTTGTGGAAGGATAAAGCAATGATAGAAGCTAATGTCGCAGTGCTACATAGTTTTCAGGTGTGAAATCGATTGTTTCTAAAATTTTTATTTATAAAATATTATATTATTATTATTATCTGTAATTTTCTTTGAAGACCGATTTTCTGAAAAATATTGCAATGAAAAAGGATTTATTCTACAATTTTTTTATCATCCTTATTGTACTAAAGATATCAAATTTCAGAGAATTCTCGGAAAATCGGAAATTTATGAATTATACAAAAATATTTTAGAATATATATGTATAAAGATACTTTTCATAAAAATAATCTAACATAAAGAGATTATAGCCTGTAAGAGCTTAATTGCGGTTCTTTGAAATTTAACCCTTTCGTGCTTCTGGGACATATATGTCCCACTTACAAAAATCATTATAACTTTTAAACAAATAGTCCTATCGACTTCTACCTTAACTTCTTTTAATGATGAAGGTTTAAGTTACGTGTATCTATCGCACATTTTGAAATATTATGTTTTCAATAAAATATAGTTATTTAAACTTTACTAAAAATCCAATTTTTAAGTAATGAAGAATAATTTTTTATTATGTCGAAAATTCATTGAATTAATGCTAATTATATATTAAGAGAAAGAAATTTCAAAAGCATGGACTTAATTCTCAAAAGAACACAGAATATTTGGGCAACGACTACTGCGGCTTATTATGAAAATAAAACTCTGTTTTCTTCTCTTCCACGAGTCGTCGCCGCAATGTTAATTCTCGTGTAAATCTGTTATTATCTCTATTACTTAGACGTGGCGATGTTATCGTTGACAGGATCGTTTCACTTTTAGCCGAGCTCAACAAAGGTAATTTATATTGACCGTTTTAATTATTTATTATATTTTAACCTATTTTTATTTTATTTTATGGTTTTTTTATAGTTATGACGGCTACTTCCTAGTATTAATTTGAATTTCTTAATATTAGTCGGGTAGTCGGTCTTGTCAGCTATAATACTGCGAATAACATTTATGTCATTTTATTAAGGTCATTAATTAATTCTTTTACTTGTAATGCGTTCGTTTTGTAAACCTTGAGTTTTTATATCACTGAAAAGGGTTCATGATTGAGCCGAAACGTTTGATTATTTATATTGAGTATTCATGTTCAATAAATATTACTCTATTTCCTAACACAAGGAAGGTTTTACCCATATGGTACATAGCACCATTAATCCTGTGCTTAAACTCGAATTAGCCCTTTTTCCTATTATTTAATTGCTAATATATACTTAAAGTAAATATATTGCTAATTATATACTTAAAGTCTGACAGCAGTACATGACAGCTTTATCAATTAGAAAGATCTTGTGTTTTCATCCTATTGTATACTATAGCGGTCGTTTTTCGCAACTCTAACAGACATATTTGCATACTGGCAACAATGTATTCAGAAGTTCCTTGTAATAGTTATCCGAAATATATTATCTTGACTCGAAATTTTTACATTCGAATTGTAATTAATATTTAGAAAAAAAAACATAATTTAAACTTTTATTTTGAATATATCGATATTTTAGCATTTCATAACCACCATCTTGAATTCGCCATTTTGAATTTAAATTTTGATAGTCGATTTGAAATTAGCCCCCAAAAACCTATAAAACCTATAAAAACCGTCTCCGTATAAAACGCATCTCTTCTGGGAAAGCCGGAGGCACGAAAGGGTTAAATGTATTCTACACTATAATTTAATGTAAATAAATATATATTAAAAATTTTAATTTTTTCCGGGAAATTCTCGAAAAGGAATTCCCGGGAACCAATGTATGTGTGTGTGTGTGTGTGTGTAAGCATGCCTGTGCATATATTAAAGTGTAATTTTATTTTCCTATTACGTACAATATATTTGATCTAACGAATGCTATTTTAGATGAAGAATGTAACGATCGTAGATCATCATACAGCTTCAGAATCTTTCATGAAACATTATGAAAACGAAATGCGTCTTCGAAATGGTTGTCCCGCGGATTGGCTATGGATTGTGCCGCCAATATCTGGATCCGCAACAGCGGTGTTTCATCAGGAAATGGCACTTTATCATTTAAAGCCCTCTTACGATGCTCAGGTATCCTCTTTTCCGAACGTAATTTACTTTATTAAAATGAGATTATGTTTTCAAATTTGCATCTAAAGATATTGTAGCGGGAAAATTATCTAAGATCACGTTGATTCTAAATAAGCTCTTTACAAATTTTATCACTACAATATCTTGGCACGAATTTAGAAATGTTCTGTACAGTTCAAATATCATAATTTTATAGGATCCAGCATGGAAAACTCACATATGGAAGAAGGGGCGCGACAAGAAAGCAATAACCAAAAAACCAAGGCGCAAGTTTCATTTTAAGCAAATTGCGAGGTGTGATCTCAAGTAGAATTACCTAAAAATGACATACACTTTAACTTTCCAACTTCAAAATCAAAATATCTTTTCAGAGCCGTAAAATTTACATCTAAGCTGTTTGGACGAGCATTATCGCGTCGAATAAAAGCAACAGTGTTGTTCGCTACGGAAACTGGTACATCCCAAATGTATGCGGAAAAGCTAGGCGAATTATTAGGCCACGCTTTTCATTCTCAGGTAATACACTATAATATAAAATTGAAAGAATATAAAAATCTTTTAATCTGTAAATTATATTCTACGTGAAATTATTTAATTTATCTCTTTCTTCTAATGTTCAAAGTATGATCAAAATATATTCAAAGTATGCTCAAAGTATGCTGAATGAGATTTAAATTTAAATATTTTATATGATAACCAAGATTAAATTTGTTCGTTTTTTTTAATTACAACTCAACATATTATATGATGTACATATAATCACAAGAATTAAAGCAAACGTACTGAACACAGGTACTTTCAATGGCGGAATATGACATCAGTAACATAGAACACGAGGCTCTACTGCTAGTGATAACTTCTACTTTCGGAAACGGTGATCCGCCAGAAAACGGAGAAGTAGGTTGATCTAAATTATTACAAAAATAAAATATTACATATTTCCAATTTTTTTTTTGTTGTCTTCATTATTTTTATCCGGACAGCCCGATGTTCCCATGTGGACATTGATGATCCCCTTATTGCAGTCAAAGTGCTAAATAATACAAAAAATGTGTTGCAGGTTTTTGCACAAAACTTATATGCGATGAAAATGAACGACGCTTATATAAATAGCGAAAATAAAATAAGGTACTTTCTCACTAGCATACGAGAGAGAGAAAATCAATTATGCATACCTATAATATAAAAATAATTCTCAGTTTGGCGACCTCGAAATCATTTATCAAGGCTAACAGTCAAACGGAAGTGAGTGGATCAAAAAAATTGGATAGATTGGATTCCTTACGTGGCTCCACGACGGAATCACAAGCGGAAGATACTTTTGGGCCTCTTAGTAATGTTCGGTAATTTATTAATCACTTTGCATACATGAAACTTGTTAATTATTTTTCTATTGAATGTTAATTATATGCATCGAAGAGCTGATCTTGAAATATAATTTCTAAGGTTTGCGGTATTTGCATTGGGCTCGTCCGCATATCCGAATTTTTGTGCGTTCGGCCGTTATGTAGACAACTTGCTCGGCGAATTAGGCGGAGAACGATTGGCGCGCTTGGCTCAGGGTGATGAGATGTGTGGACAGGAACAGACTTTTCGGAAGTGGGCAGCTGATACTTTCGCGGTTAGCTTCCGATATGTTTAGATAACAACAATTATAAGCTAATGTATTTATTTTAGAACTAAACGCAATGTTGCTAAACAATTCCGTATTCGATATATAAATTTTTTTATCTTACTAGACATATGTATACTTTTGAGTCTAATGTAAAAGAGTTCAATGTTTGTACAACAAAGTAAATGTACTTAATATTGCAGGTTGCGTGCGAAACTTTCTGCTTAGATGATGACGACACATTACTAGAAGTAGCCTTGTCTTTAGGTTCCGAAGCGTTGTCCGCGGCAACTGTCCGATTTGTGGAAATTGAACCTCAACCAATTGTCAAAGGTAGATGTGTACGATATTTATACATTTATATTTAAATTTCTTTTTACACATATATGTATATAAGCGGAATGTGTTAATAAAAATCAAATTTCAGCATTAAGCAAATGTCACAACAGAAATGTAACAATGTGCAATATGCTTCGAAGAAGTAACATAAGTGGTGACGAATCAAGGTAAAAATTCTGTACAGTTTATCACGGCGTGACTTCACGTCATTCATCCTACGCGCATTAATTTTTATCGCATGTACAGCGGGACGACATTGCTTCTGGAACTGGACGATATATTGGGCTTAGATATCTCTTACAAACCTGGCGATCATTTGGGAGTATTCGCGTGCAATCGAACGGAACTCGTAGAGAGAATATTGCAACGTGTACAGTCTACTTTTGACGTCGATACATCGATTGAATTACAAATGCAAAAACAAGCACATACTCCCAACGGTATAAGCCTAATAAATTTTCATTCTCCTTCTCTCTCATATTATCAATAAATAATAGAAGATCCCTTTCGTAGGTATCGTAAAAACGTGGATACCTCATGACAGATATCTACCGAATTCCTTCAGAATGCTGTTGACTCGATTTTTGGACATTACGATACCGCCTACGCCAAATCTGTTAAGATACTTCGCTTCGATAGCTACAAGCGCAAAAGAACGGGCACAACTTGATCTTCTGGCCTCTGTAAATATGTAAATACGTAAATGTGTAAACGTAGTGTTACGATATACATATTGAAATTCTCAAAAATGTTAAATTGATAAAGAAAAAATTAAGGTCCAAAGTTAAAAGATATTTCTAACTGAAAAAGTATTTTTGTTGGTTACAAATTATTATATATTGTCATTTATAAGGTTTTACTCAATTTTTTTCTACATTGCTATAATTATATTCATATAATTAAAATATAAATATATTTTAGTTCAAATTTAAAATGAATAGCATGAAAAGAAACTTTCCATTCATTCATTTGAAAAGTTTTCGAAAAATTAAAATATTTGTAGATATATTGTAGTTTTTACATACATAACAATGTCTTTCTAAGAAAATATGAAAAGAAGAAATCTATAGAAAATTCGAAAGATTTTCTTTAAAACTAGGATCCGGCAGCTTATGAAGATTGGAGACATTGGAAGTTTCCTAATTTAGCCGAAGTTTTGGATGAATTTCCATCCGTGACTCCATTCGCTCCATTGCTCCTGCTTCACCTAACACCCTTACAACCTAGATTCTACAGCATCTCGTCATCTCCGTGCGTGCATCGAGGACAAATACATCTGACAGTCGCAGTGGTGCAGTATCAAACGCAAGGTATTTATAACAAGAAACCCCACGATAGTGTTCCTCTCCGATTTTGAATGTGTAGATGTGTAGATAGAAAATAAGAGACGTTTTGTATAAACGATCGATCACAGATTTAAGGAGAGAAGTATCCCTTTTAAAAAAATACGTATTTATGTCTTTGAACAGATAAATTCCATCTACAACCTATATATATTCATCTAATTTAATAATAAGCTTATATGTGTGTGATCTAAATTTCAATTATATAATTTGAATAAACTTATTTTCTAGGCGGCTCTGGACCAGTTCATTTCGGTGTTTGCTCTAATTATCTACGAGAAATATCTGAAGGTGAACTGCTATATGTATTTGTGCGGAGGTAAGACATCAATTTTGCTAATTGACCATATGCGATGATTTTTCATCGAATATAATTATTGATTCATGTTTAAGCGCGCCGAATTTCTACATGCCAACGGAGACTAAAGCACCGATGATATTAGTGGGACCAGGTACTGGGATTGCTCCTTTTCGAGGCTTCTGGCATCACCGGCTTGCCCAAATGAAACTTCAGCCGGGTATAAATATTTTTCTTACATGTACTCGCTTATACTTATGATACAAGATGAAAATTACAAACTGTTGTCTTTTATATTAAAATAAAATGTAAGTTTTACTATACAATTTTACATAACTCCAAATGAAACTTAATTAGAAGTTATGAAATTACAGTTATATTAATTTTCCTCTAAAATCATCCTCCAAATTTATCGAAGAATTCAAATGGTTGAGACATTCGAAGATAAATCTATCTAAACTGTACATCTTACACGCGTACATAAATATGTAACACTTGATATTTGTAGACCAAGCATTTGGCAAAGTTTGGCTGTTCTTCGGTTGCCGCCAAAGGAATTTGGATCTATATAGACAAGAAAAGAAAGAAATGTTGGAATCTGGTGTTCTGAACAACGTATTCTTAGCGCTATCCCGAGAACCTGGTTTCAAAAAGGTACGTTATACATTACAATGCTTTGTATGTATGCACATACACATGCATACAATGTCTAATATAATGTACAAAGAGATGGAAATTCTTAAACTTGTAATCTTTTAATCTTAGACCTATGTGCAAGATTTGATCCAAGCAGAAGCTCTTCAGATTTACACAATGGTAGTGTATGAGCACGGTCATTTTTACGTCTGCGGGGATTGCACAATGGCAGAGGACGTTTATCAGACCTTGAAACACATTATACAAACGCACGGCCAAATGACGGACAAAGAAGTCGAAGCATATATGTTATCACTCAGGGTAAATTATACATGCATTACTTTTTATTGCTTGTAATTTATATAATTATCGTCTATTATATTACATAAATATGTCTCATGTTACATAAACATTACATAAATATTACATCAACTTCCGCGTAAACTCAAATCCAACTTACAAAGAGACAGTAGCGTCCTCCTCTGATTTTAATGCGCTTTTAATATATTGTAATATTGCTCAAAATAAGAGACGTGTATCTTGTAAATGCATAATCATGAATTTAGAAGAAGTATCTTTTCGAAAAAAATGACTTCAAAAGACTAAAAAAAATATTTTCAAAGGTATTTTTAAAATATAAAATTATTCTTTATATTAATTTATTGATTCTAATACGATTTATTTTTCCAGGATGAGAATCGTTACCATGAAGATATATTCGGTATAACGTTACGCACAGCTGAGGTACACAATCGATCGCGGGAGACGGCCAGAATTCGAATGGCCGCCGAACCATGAAAATGTTAGACTGATAAAGTGTAGTCCAAGCGATTCGCACTTTTGGAGGGTTGCTATCGTACTAATAATTGTGACATCATATCATCATGTGCGGGAAACTCCTTTTATTTACAAGTAGTGTGACTGATCTTTCAATTTTTAGAAGACGTTTCGTCTGCTTTTTTTCGTAGATCCGTACATATCATTAGTTATATGAAATATTTCACTGACTACATGTTCGCTGCACGTAGTAACGCAATACAGACAAGTATATAGAAATTGTTAATTCTACCTGGTTCTGCTTAAACATAAAGAGACCGTTCAGCTAAGACTCGGTTGCTGTTTCTGGCTGACATTGGCCAATAATTTCTTGATTTCTGCTATCGCTCTGCCAGGGTTCAGACCCTGTACAAAATATTAACGCTTTGATTTATAACTTAACGTTTCAATCTTCGAAATAGCTTTGAAAGAATGAAATCGCTGCTACAATTTTCCGAATAATCTAGCGACTGTTTCGCGAATAAATCTCTTAAGAATTGCAATGCACAATTTCCCAGTCTAACTACCAGATTTTACAAATGATTCCATTATATTATAATCATAATATTATCTTATATCGAGTTTTTCTCCGAGATGCTTACAATTTTACAAAATATATAAACACACAATTGTATACCTGAAAAATAGTAATCAAAACTAAAACAGGAAATAAACGAAATATGCGTTAATTTGATTGATAAAGTAAAAAAGAGTTCTGAAACGAAAAAAAGTCATTGATAATCTGGAAGTTAGACAGGTCCACGTTCGATTAGTAGACTGTTCGTCACAATTACGCGATGTTTTCTATAAAAAATTTATTCGCAAAGTTACGAAAATTTATCGCAAATACAATATATATATATATGTGTATATATATATATATATATATATATATATATATATATATATAATATACTAACAAATATAGAGTATACTTTGAATGTTTACGAATACGAATAATTTCAGATAAACTCTCTTGAATACGAGCATATACTAAGCTATTTACTGAGAGTGATACAAACAAAACGAAAAAAGAAAAAAAGAAATTGCTGTTGTATATTATAATGATTTATTAAAGTAGAGCAGGAACTTACCTTTGGACAAGTACGTGTGCAATTCATGATCGTATGACAGCGAAAGACTGAAAATGGATCTTTCAATTTCTCCAGACGCTCCTTTGCCTGAGTATCACGCGAATCAATAATCCATCTGTAAGCCTAAAAAATACGATAATAGTTGAGAGACTTAGAAAGAAAAATTACGATATAAGTGAGAATTCTATGAAAATAAGTTGTATAATCAATCAAAGTTATATATATTTTTTGTTAATACGAAAAGTACTTTACTGTCAAGTATAGTATGTACTGTTATAAATACTTTTTATAGGTACATATATTTTATAGATATTTAAAGATACAAATATATATCATCTATTCCGGAAAAAAAATTCATGTACTTCAATTTGTGTTTCGCTCGTTCTTAAAGAATCTCTCACTTATACTGCTTCTCTCTTGTTATTGTAGCGACCAATTATTCTATTGTGCGATACTGTGTCTAGAACAATGTGTAGTATTACAATGTGACGTGCTTACTTGCATAAGTACTGCAGGGCCTAAATACTTATCACCATTCCACCAGTAGGACGGGCAAGAGGTACTGCAGCAAGCACAGAGAATACACTCGTAGAGACCATCCTATTTTCGTAAATATTAAATTATTATTTAGTTTTAAGCAAAAGTAATATGATTGTAATTAAAACAAAAATAAGATTTAATAAATATGGCGATGTACTCAATCATCACATTTACCAGCTTTTTTCGGTCTTCTACACTTTGCAAATATTGTTGCTTGCCCATTTCCTTTGTGTCTTGATGCTGCAGCCAAGGTTGTATACTGCGATACTGAGTGTAAAAATTATTTAAATCTGGTACCAAATCCTTGACGATATACATGTGTGGTAAGGGATAAACCTCACATGATGTACTTGTGCTTGTATCAATTTTGCTGAAACACATTATTTCATTAATCAATATATATCAACATATTTATTATTCAATGTGAATAATATATATAAACATGGATAAAATTTTAATTTATATCCTAGACATATGACATGTGTGAAAATAGAATTATAAATTATATCTACAATAATCAATAGTAGTAACTATATGCGATACATTACCTGATGCATGCCAATGTGTTTGTTCCTCCAATATTCATAGCACAGGAACCACAAATGCCTTCACGGCAAGAACGACGGAATGTCAAAGTTGGATCCATCTCATTTTTAATTTTAATTAGTGCATCCAGTACCATTGGACCACAACTAAATCAAAATTTTGTCCAAAATAATATGGAAAAAAAAATATATATAATATATTTTAAATAGATTTAAGAAATATATTTAATTTCCTAATACCTACACATTCAGATCAATTTTATATTTTTGCATGTATGGTTTCTCGTCAGGCTTGTCTGGATTCCAACGGTAAACTGAAAAAGTCTTAAGTCTGGCTTCAGCATTTTGAACCGCTCCTGTATGCAAAGCTCTGACCTGTAAAATTTTTGTGATATTTACTTGTGTGAAAAAAATATAACAAATAAATCATATATATATATATATCCTAACTCTAATGTTTGCACAATTTATACAATTATTTATACAATATATCACAAAAAATAATTTAACTCTTTGTCAGGTGTAAAAAAAGATTTTATAACACAAACTTTTTTTACTGAATTTTATTTATATATATATATATTTATTACCATTCAGCTATATACATTAAATAGCCAAGAAGGGGACTTGGTTTACATTAAACAACTACCTCACACATTTCATACATCCTCCATTCATTCATTCTTTCCGTTCCTCCATACTTTCTATATCTATATCACATTAAATTCTCCTCTCTCTTTCTTCTTTCCTTTACCCTATTTCATTTTGTCCTTTTTCTTTTTCTTTTTCTCCTACTCTTTCTCTCTCTTTGATTTTACCCTCCCTTTCTCTCCACATTCTTTTTAATACTTTCCCTTTAATCTCATCGATTTCATCATCCCATATCCTTTCTTTTCCCCTACCTTCCATACTATCCATCTCCTCGAACCATCTCTTTCCCCACTCACATGTATACATATAATGATACATCTCATCCTGCTCCTTCCCACACATTACACACTTTCTCTCTTCCTCCTCTAACCAATACTTATTTTCTAACTCCAGATTACCGCACCTTAACTTAATAAGCGCTCTCACTTCTCCCCCCGCCTTTGCTCCCATCCTTATCAAACTGCTCTTTTCCAAATACTTATGTCCCTCCCCTATCTTCCTTATATCTTTATACCTTTTATTATACTTTGCCTCCCTAATCTTACTTTCTATCCACTGTTTTTGCACGTCTCTTTC
>NW_022639547.1:340715-363234 GCF_010583005.1 Odontomachus brunneus
CACCTTAACTTAATAAGCGCTCTCACTTCTCCCCCCGCCTTTGCTCCCATCCTTATCAAACTGCTCTTTTCCAAATACTTATGTCCCTCCCCTATCTTCCTTATATCTTTATACCTTTTATTATACTTTGCCTCCCTAATCTTACTTTCTATCCACTGTTTTTGCACGTCTCTTTCCCTTTTTACTATCTCTCCCTCCATATCCCACCCTCCTTCCATTCCTTCCTTAACTCTTTCTACACCCCATCCATTCCTATTATAATAACTTTCCCTTTCCTTCCAATATAAATCTTTCCCTCCCCTTTCTTCCTTTTCTTCCCAACACTTTTTGATTAGCCTCTCTTCACTACTGTTCCTAATTTTTTCTTCATACCTTTTCGCCCTTATACCCCATCCTATTTTCAATTTTTCCATTCCTAGTTTATACATAATTATATACCTCGGTGTACAGAAATCCAATCTAAAAATCCACCTTACATAATCCATCATGATTCTTTCTAATTTCTCTTTTTCCTCCCACCCCCATATTTCTACCCCATACGACATCACATCTTTGTACTAGATATCTAAATAATGCCCATCTCCTTACAAAATCATCTCTACATATTCTTTCTCCCAAACCCCAAACCTTGTTCAAAGCTACCCTGCCTTTTACTGAATTTTATTTAGACAAATAACAATTATTGAACACTTATAATTAAAATTGATATTCATAGCTTAATTTTATGTATAATTAAGATTATCTTGTATATAGTAAAATACTAGAACCATTTCAAATACTAGAACCTTTTTGTTGATTGAATAGCATCTGAAAACAATCTTGGATCAAACAATCTAAATATAAGGTTAAGCTTGTTCTAACAGCATTAATCTGCTATTGTTTCGCTTTTTGTTAGTATTTCTCTATTATAATTAAAGTAAGCATCACATGTAACACGTATTTCATTATGTGAACAATAAATTTATTGTTGTATTCTACATATAATATATATAAGATTGAGCTATGAAGACTAACTTGAGAAAGTTCTTTTTTCTTAAATAAATTACTATAATCTTTAGCCTCATTTATAACACAATTTCTATAAACTGTCACAAAGTGTGAAATTGGGTTAAATTATATAATTTTCTATCTTTATCCTCAAAAAAAGAAAATAGTTATTAAACTTTTTAAAAAATTAATTGATAAATTACAATATTAAATAAAGCTACATTACATTTATCAAACAGTTATACTATATAACTTGTCACATATTAAATATAAGTTATAATTTCTTTCGAAATGTCAAAATATATCGAACAGCGACAGCACAGTGACGTTCAAACATTCATATTTATATTACTGCTACAATACTGTCATTTGTTCACACTGCACTACACGCAAAAAAAACTATACAATTGAAATAAAAAATGAACTTTTTTAATCGTTAATAATAACTTCTGATCTTAGAAGAACTCACTTGACGAAACACATTTCTGCAGGTGCACGAAGTGATCGCAGCCATCTTTAAAAGATCTAACAGCACACCTTTGCAATACCTGCATTACGTAAACGTAACCATGGACAAAATATTACTAAAGACAAATAAACTCTATGCCACCGATGATCTTATGAGCAAAGTTTGATTTAATGCTCCATAGGTGTCGCTCGACTCTAAAGACTCGATAAATTGTGAATACATCTAGTCAATTAATAATCGAAGGTAAACCGGGAAAAAGAAAAATTTAAAGTATATAAAAATATCAAAAACATATTTTGCCTAGAATTTTACAAGCGTTGCTATGCGTTGCTACAAGCATGTCCTCTTTGCAAGAATAATATTAAATTTTTCTAATTACATACAATAATATTTAAAGTTATCTTATGTTTTAGGGAATATTGATCCAAGGATATTGCTTATAACTTGAAAAAAAAACCATCCATTTGCTGTAAAACAAATACTTCATACTCTTTTTATATATATATTTATTTATAAATATATAGAAAATATTGGTATATACATATATATTTTGTGCATATATATATATAATGTATATAACACATATATATACAAATATATATGTACATAACAGTCAATTTTATTATTTATATCTAACGTAATCCGTACTATAACATAATTTATATAACTCCGTTGCCTGTTTTATTTTATAACAAAATCAATTAATGACTATCCATGAATTGTATGTCCGACAACAATAGAACTGTATTTGGTAATGGTCTAGGCTGTGGGCTGAGCACTGTGAATGTCTGCCTCTCAACATCGACGTTAGTGCTGCAAAATAATATTCCAATTATTATATATATATATAAATTTTATATACATTTATACACACGTATAAGTAAAAGTTATATATTCTTCATATATATTATGTTAATATTTTTCTTTGTCATTAATCAATATTTATTATATGAAATATATTTTTCTATAAAAAGACCGATTTACTAATTATTAATAGTAATATGTATATGCATTGTCGCATATAAGACTACTAACACGCAAACAAATCCAGCTACGTTGGTTTGCACCACATCGTCTTCAGGGGAGTCGGCAAAAGAAACAGATAACAAATGATGTAGTAAACTGGGTCCTGGCGTGACTGCCACTAATTTCGTCAGATTATCTTCTGCTTTCATGCCTAACGGCATGCAAGATGCAGGCAAAACAGGCGCCCCTATTTTGTAGAGCCTGGCCTCGCTCCACTTCACCTCAAAACTGTGCGGATATAACGGAGTCCTGGAGCCATAAAAGTATTCTCTCACTCCTTGATCTCTCGCCTCCGTTCTCTGAGCCTGACTCCTCTCGACGACGCCGCCACTTTTTGGCAGAAACACTACCTTCACGAAGTCCGGCATATCTCTCACCAGCTCATTGTAGAGTCGCTCTTGATCTAGCACCAGAATCGCGTCTACCTCAAATGCTTGAGCCGCATGCGTAAGCAATTTGTAGCCATCTCCCTTGACCCATCCGCATGTATTGATGACAATTCCCGAGACGCGGGCTTTTTTGTTAGCCTGCAGTCGGTCTGAGCACACCTCCGCCAATCGTGTCACGAGTAAATTGTACAATGTCACGTTAGCCTGTGGAGTTTTATGCCCAAAGTGGAAGACCAACGGAGCTTGTTGGCTGAATCCTTCTACTATGTTTGATGGCCGTTCCACGAGCAGAGCACCTACTGTGCCTGGGATCGCTATATGTCCCTGACCAACGTCGAGATCAACAAAGATTGGCCTTCTACCCATTCTAACAGCATAATTCAGCAGTATTCTACAAAGTGTGGACTTTCCTACATCGCAAGGACCCACAACCATTGTGATAGGGCCCCTGGTGTCGTCCTTCTCAGCTGTTTCCCTCATTCGTTCCATAGCTGCATGACAGTTCAAATATAGACCCATAGGTGTTTCCTTTGCCACATAACTGACATCTGTCTTGCCCACCAACTCGACAGTGCAGCCCTGCCATGTGTAAACTGCGACTTTTGCACCAGCGCTGAATTCATATTTCTTGCCCTTCACCAATTCTGTGCCAAATACTTCTGCCAGGCCATTTTTCAACTAAAATTACATTTTTTAATTATTTTCATTTTCTTTAAATTACTAATATTGTGTAAACCAACAATGGGTAAAAGAAATAGCCTAAAGATGAACATCTGTACAACAGAAAGAATAGGGAGAATGAACTCGTAAAAAATAAAACATTGATGTTAGAAGTTTGTAAATATGTTTACTTTTCACAAGTTTACATTAGGAGAGGAGATTTACGATTGATCATGAATCCTCCAAGTAGAACTGCAAATTTCATTTCACACTAGAGAAAAACTATATAATTGAAAATCAAATTCATATGAAAATATTTATAATTAATACTCTGGATATTTTACTTACCTCCAATGTAACTTTTTCATTTTTACTTTCCACTTCAAATCTCAATTCACAGTCTGGATCCAACTTAAATTCTTGTACTACAGACTTTTCATCAGCCATATTTGTGTGTTAATTAAACAAAACGTGTGAACTGCTGAACTAGTGCAATAAGTTAGAGAGAGAAAACGTATATTTGTTTCACTTCAATATATGGCACCAGTTCAGCAGTGCAGCTACAAAGAACAGGTTGAAATAGTCTCTCCCTCTCTCTCTCTTACTGGTTGTGGGCCTATCACAGTGACCCTTCACCGGTTGAATATTGTGCTGCTATCTCTCTCAACTTTAAGGCCGATATTCATAGTCGGTCTTGTATTAAAAACTGTTTTAAATTCATCTTCAGATATTTGTTCTGTTCTTTTCAGCTGCACTGCTGAACTGGTGCCATAAGTTAAAGTGAGACAAATATATGTTTTCTCACTTTAATGGCTTCTGCACACAAGACGCGGTAATGCTTGCCACGCGGCGGAAGTTCGCGCGACAGCCAATCAATATGCTGCTTTCCGTAATAACCTTCTAGCTCTTACGGAAAAACAACATATTGATTGGCTGTCGTGTGGACTTCCACCGCGCGACAAGCATTACCGCGTCCTGTGTACAGGAGCCATAACTTATTGCACCAGTTCAGCATTGCAGCTGAAAAGAACAGACCAGATGTACGAATCTTTTATTGGCGGAGTATCTGAAGATGATCTTAAGATGGTTCAAATATAAGATTCGATAAAGAACGAACTTCTAAACACGTGCGATCCAAAAATACTAGTGACAATGATGTCATTTAATAATGTCCCTATGATGAAAAAAACCTTTCCCTTTGGCTGGCATCCATGTTAAAGATAAGAAAGAATTTAAACGCGTTAAATTGGTAGGAATGATTGATTGGTATCGCCATGTTTGCGAAACGACGTAAATATCATAAGATGTTTTAAGGTCTTGACGTTTTTACTATTTGGAGCATTTTACGTTGCTGATATTTGCGATATATCGTTATTATATTGTGATATATACGCGGCATAATAACTTGTAAAACTTTTTGAGTTGAGGTTGCTACGGTTGTATGTTCGTTGGATTTACGATTCGTAACGTTTACAACGTACAAAAGTGAGTTTCCCGCTTAGGTGACCTGTAAGTAGCGCACGTCAAACTTCACATAACCAAACCTCTGGATATCTATTATAGACTTCGGAATCAATTCCGATTGGAATAATTCCGTTTCCCCTAAAAAAGACAATAGAAATATAGGAAATAACAATGTTTTCGATCGGAATTGATTCCGAAGAAGTCCATAATAGGTACCCTGGCCTCAATTGAATTCTTTTTGCAATAACTGTCCAGTGAAATTTTGTTATATGCATACATCATATTTTTGTAAAGTTCGAACTGTAACTGTGATAAAATGTTAAAGTATATAAATGCTAAAGTATAAAATGTTAAAATTTATATTATATGATTGAATTTGTTGTATCAGTGGTTGTGTTATTAGTGCAATTGTTCAATATCCTGTATATATATAGTAAAATTGCATGTAACATGTTTTCAGGTTCAGATTTGATAGTTATCCACAATGGCTACATCTACAATATCCAAGCGTTCACTTCGTCTAAATACCCATGATTTGTCTACAAAAGTTTCTTATAAAACACTCAGATCCAGAAAGATTATTACTGTCAATGAAAGGTCACTAAAGACTAATACTGCTACAAGAAGTAAAAAGTTACATGTGGTAGCAGAAAATATTTCTTTAAGAAAACATGAGTCAATAAAATCAAATAACAACTATTCTCATGATAAACTGAATAAAAAAAAGAAAGTTGGGAAATCTACAAAAAAAGAACAAGAAAAAAGGGAAACACGCAATAAGAAAAGAAACGTTGTAATTAGTAGTAGTATAAACAAAAATAAGCACAGAGTATCCATTAAAGAAAAGAAAGTAACCAATCGCCTTACAGAGCAGCGTCAGATGTCGTTGCAAGAATCTTTCAAGCGACAATCGTTAGTAAAAAGTCTACGACCACGTCGAAACAAAGTAAATTATTGTGATGATTCCAAATTGTTGCAGCAGCATCTTCCATCACAGCACCAGGACAGTATAGTGATGGTAGAGAGGATGTGTACAGATGATATTAATATAAAAGTACCTGTGTATAAAACTATAAAAACATCTGAGCAGTCTTCAGAAAATACAAATGATGTATATGACTTCAAATATGATAGTGAAGATAGAAGAGAAAAACTAGCTAAGAAGAAAAAGAAGAAGAAGACTATTCAAGTTAAAAGTAGAATAATTAAAAAAAGAGTACAAAAGAAAGTCACAGTAGAAACAAAACTAGTTAACAATGATGAGGCAAATAAATCTTCTGATCCTAATACAGATCCTCCTATAGAGATTGTTCAACATAAATCTCCATTGGAATCTGTAGCAATACCACCACCGTTGCCTGAATCAACAAAGGAATATGCTTTGGAGATAATTGAAGAACCAAAAGTAGATACAGATATTCAAACAATAGAACAAATACCTCCATCTGATAAAGAATCTGCAGAACAAACTAAAAAGCCAGATATAAAGAAGCCAAGGATCTTATCAGTTGAAAATGTTACTAATATCACAATCACTAAAGCTCCACCTGGTAGTGCTAAGGATATTCTGCCCTTTCGGGCATCATCGAATATATTTAATAAAAGACCCACGCTGCAATACAGAAACTTACTAAATTCTTCATTATTAATAAAGTCATTGTCACCTATATCAAAGGAGCACGACACATTCGATCCTGGAAGTCCATGGCGACCCCCACAATTGCCTTATGTGTTTTCTCAGGCTAAACACTTCATTCAAAGTACACCAAATGAGACCAAAAAGGACACTATCCATAAGAAACTTTTGCAGATAAAGGGCGACTCTCACAATGCTGATAAAGTAGCAAATGTGAGTGATATAGTGTTAAAAAATATAAATTTTTCATTGCAAAATTTATCAGATAATAAAGTGGGTCATAAAAAGAACTCCAATGTGTACCGAAAGTTTGGCACAGAAATAACAAATATTGAATATCTAAACAACTGTACAACGATTCAAGATAATAATGTGGAAGTCGTGAGTGAAAAACCAGTAACAGAGACAGAAGCAAACTCTGTAACGAATGTTCAGTTGAATAAGATTGCAATTACATCACCAAACTCTGCATCATTCGATGATACAGATGATAAAGAAAATGTGGCAACAAATTATCAAACTCCCAGGAAATCAATGAAAAAGAAATTGAAGAAGCGACACCTTTCCAATTTATCCCCGTTCAAGGCACACGAGATCAAGAGCATTGCGCCCAGCGAAAATGTGGACCCGCAACCTGGACCATCCGGCATAGCAGCTTCAAAGAACGAGCAAAGAATACTGCGTCAGTCCAACCTGAATAACTTCTTAAATTTAATGGATATGCCAGAAAACACTAGGATAAATACAAAACACGGTATATTCAATGATGCACATTCATCTCCAGTCAATAGCAGTGCAATAAAAAAACCAAGTAAGCCGGCGATGGGAGAATTGGAGAATGCATTTGGTTTTTGCGACGATGATGCCGAGCTCAGTACGTCGCCTACTAAGGACGAGTCCGCAACTGATCCGGCGTCGACTAAAGTTCAGGCAACTTGCGCGACCAAGTCTGCTATAACACCGGCACCCGTCAGATTGTCTTTAAGAGAACTAAGGAACAATTTGCTGCAGAAGAAGCCAAATAAAAATGCAGGTGGCCAACAGATGAAAAAACAGCAGATTGTCGAAGTGAGCAAGCCGCCTGAAGTAGAAAAAAACAATCGACTTGTAAATATCACCAACTTTTCTGATACATTCGATGTATTGTCCGAGTCTGAGAAGCCATCGAATTGCGAGGATGATATTCCTTTATTCGTGGATTTAGAACCATCACATTTCACTATGGTACTTATTTCTTGATATTATATTCAAACATTATGATGATTCATTATATTATTTATTTTTGCTTATATTGTTACAGCCACCTCAGCATTCATATAAGAGAAAACGCGCTGTAATGTTCCATTTCTCGGATAATAGCGGCAATGAAGAGGACGAAAAAGAGATCAAAACACACGCAAAGAAAAAGAAGTTTACAAAGTTAGACAAAGAGAATAAGAAAAGATTGGATGAGTGGGTGAAAACTGTTAATAATACATTTCAGGAAATTGATGAATATGACTTACTAATTGAGTAACATGAAAGTTGTATAATCAATTTTTTTTAGAGATTTAAGGACATTTCGATGTTTAAATATGTATCAAATGTATAAATTAACAAAAGTATCTTTTCCTTTTAATTCTTAAGTGGTAATGAAGATTATTCAAGAAAGTATTTAAGTTCACGTGATTCTTTGTATCGTTCTGTTTATATAATTTTTTTCATTTGCATACACAAATGTAGATTTTGTTACAATAGATATATATAGAGATATAATTTTAACGATTTTATTTCAAATTTGGCCTGTTTTTCACTGATTCTACTAGAATTTACTATAAAGTTTAATATCTTCTCTAATATTTCCATTATGGTTTTATGTAAATTTTTTTATGAATTATGTTCTTTTAAAAATTATCATAAAAAATATGTAAATTTATTATGTTTTGTGAAAGAAATATTTAAACAATACTAAAATAGATAGTTCATATATATTGTATATTTATTTATAAGATAGATATCTCTATATTTTTTATATTTTTAATTTTAGATATACCAATAATCAATGTTCTGATAAAATAATAATTGTTTACTGTAATCAGATTACTATAAAGTCAGAATGATATAAACTTGTATTTTATATCCTTCTCCTCTGTTCAATGTATATTAATATAATAAAATATTTTGTATCGAATATAAATTAAGAAATGATTGTCAAACTCTCAAATAAATTCAATACTACTAATTTAAGAAATATACATACAGAGGCAAGATTATTTACGATAAAATAGAGGGAAAATTTATACCATTGGTATCCATTGGATACCACACATCGTGCATTACGCTGGCTGCAAGAGCCATAATAGCATCAAATATAAAATTTTCCTCTAAAAGAATATTTTAGAATGGGGTTTCTACAATAAACTATTAATCATAAGTCGTAGGTAAATTAATCAACCACAATAAATTATTTTTGAAAATATTCGACTGTGATTGGTCAACTTGTCTACGGTTTACGATAGATAAATCACAAGTCGCTGTTCCAAGGGACCCTATAAATGTCTCTAATCATACGGTGCTGTGATTGGCTGTGTCCAAATGCACCGTGACCAAGTGCACCGCTCCCATAAAAAGAATTATCTAGTGAATTACTAGGTCGAACCAATCATTACAATCTGTATCCAATCGTATCGTGGTCAATCGGGTCCCACTCATTTCCATCCATCTTCAGAAATGCACCAATCATAATAGAGTATTTTCGTCCAGCAAGTAAGAAAAAATATACTTATCTCACTCTAACTTATTGCACCACTGAGTTGTGTAACTACAAAGAACAGATGCTTGTGTATATCTGTATGTGTAGCCCTGTATGTATTATTTTCAACATAGCACGTGTGTCTAACAGTTTGTATGTAATTTATATGTAAAGTGCGAAAGCAGCATAACAAATTTATACTCGTATAACCAGTGAGCTCTATATATACTCGAGTGAGCCTTTATAGGTTTAGTGGTAAGGCTGTTTCATTTTATACTTAACCAATCAGCGAACTTCAGACAGCCTTACCACCCAACCTATAATGGCTCATTCTAGTATATAAGAGATCCATGACCGGTCTAACACAACAACTGCAGTATGTATAGAGCTCATTCCGTATAGTATTGAATGAAAATACAAAGATGAAACAAAAGTTTAAAGCGGTTATTGAAGATGTTGCTGTGGAGACAACCAAAGTTCAACCAATAATTGGTAAAATAAACAATTTTTCCACGTTATTGTTACATGTACTGTATATCTCTTTCTTAAACAAAATTATATGTTCAAGTATTACAAGTATTGAAAATTGACATTATGTAAATTTTCGTCTTTGATGATACTGAAATAAATACATTTAGTGCTTAAATTGCGTTTCTTTTCACACACAAACAAAATCTCTATTGCATAGTGGATTTCCAAAATGGTGAACTGAAAGATGAAGAAGTTAAAAGCATGTCTTGTGGTGTATTTCACGATCAAATAAAAGACAAAACTGTATTGGCGTTGTCAAATGGGCAAATGGTTTACAAAGGTTATAAACCAAACCCTAAGAAACAGCTAACACGAAAAATGCTAGTACTTCACAATAAAAACACAGGCAAAATACGACTGATTGAAGCAGAACTGTGGGATGTAACTCCAGTACTCCAAAAACCAGTTATTGAAGAGAATACGAATAATGTAGACGATAAAATTGCAATATTAAACAAGCAATTTGGATCAAAGAAAGTTAAACGTAGAACTGAACAATATGAAAAGTTAAAAATGAATGTTGATTCTGTCAAAGATCAACTTGAAAAGACTGTATCAAGTAAGTAATTTATTATTTTTTTATTGCACAGCTTTAAATTTGGAAACAGTATTGTTAACATCTATATGTCCTTTTATTGACCTGTTTGTATTAATACACTTGTTATGCATAAATATTAAGCAAATTCTTCCCATAGATATTGAGGTCGACCGAAAAGATTTGTCTACTGAAGTACCCACTGAATATATCACAAATACAAATCTGCCAACATGCAATAGGGAGGCAACTAATGTTAAAGATGTGTACAATATATATGATATTGTACCAAAGAGTAAATTGGAAACATTATATGACCAAGCAATGGAAATTCTTAAAGGAGCTATAGAGGGGTAAGCTTAAGCTTGTTCATAATACTGTAATAAGTCTAATCTTTTTTGAAGAATTTTTTGAAGTAGTGTATATCGGCACAATAAGTTTTAGAATGAAAAAAGTATATTTTGTTGTCAAGAGGTTCTTCAAGAAAAAAAAAACATAGTATCTGCATCTTGTTGAGATTTGCTGCTTTGTTGCATTAACTGTTTATCTACTTGATCATACAGAAAACCCAAATTCTTCACTCGCACTCTAAGGACTATACAATCAGATCCCGATAATGTAAACAAAGTTGCCTTATTGTTGTATATCGAAACTGTTAATGCGTGGTTCACCATGCCGATGAAAGAGGCGAAGAAACGTGACATTGTGATATGTCCGGTTTCCGAAGAGATGAACGCGCACATCATTAATACGTACAGCATTTCAAGCGCGAGCGGACGGTGAGTTAAGACTTCTAATCCCACAGCTGTGGAACCCTGGGTTGATGACGTCGAAGCGAGAAAACGCATGGCAAAAATTCTTGCATGCTATTTTCGGCTGAAAAAAGATTTGTATGAAAGAACACTTCAGACCACTTTTAAGTATACTTATAAAATGCTCCAAGAACCATCTTCTTCCCTTGGTAATTAATAATTCTTCGAATTAACGTGACAAAATCGTAAGAAAAGTTAAAAAGGAATGCACGTCGCATATCACGTTTCATACGAATATTTGTTTATTTGTAAATGGCCACGCAAGAATTTTAGTTGTGCATTCTCTTCTGACATCATCAAACCAGATTTCCGCAGCAGTGGGAGGATCAGGAGCCTTAAATTTTTGGCTTGTAATGTTTTGAGCAACAGCTAAGTTGATTTTCTCTTTACAGACTAAGGCCGAATACTGTGAAGGACAAAGCTATTATACACTGCTTGATACTCGCGCTGACAATATCGAACTACATGCTAGATTTGGAATCGTTCCGGCTTATGATGGGGACACGGACGAGTTTGAAGAAATTGTTGGATCTCGCGAAGATCATCGGTGCAATGCCTAATAAGGACGATAAAAAAATAATTACGCTGAAGATTCCCTTACCAGAACCAGTGCCTGTTGTAAAAAACAATAGAAAGAAAAATACAAAAAAACAGTGAAATCCAATCAGTGACATTATTCTGATATTTTTCGCCAATGCTGATGCTGATGAGAACAATATATAAAATATGATTATGATAAGAAGCATGTTATGTTCTATAAAATGTTAATATTGTAAAATACATAATTACATATTTTACTTTGCTACAGATACTCTTTCAATTTTGTACTATTGATGTACTCTATGAAATTGTGTTACATATTTTTCTAAGTAATTTTTAAAAAATGACGCAATATCTGGTAACAAATACGTCGCCAAATAAAAAAGCAAAACATTTTTATTTATAAGATTCAATCACAGTTTTATTACAAATATCTTTTCCTCTTTTGAAATGGTCCACATTTGACTTTAAACTGCAAAGTTGGTATAGAAGAGTTTAATGGAACGGATAAGAGGTTAGAAGGCCAATTGAAAATTTATCTCGCACGGATTACTCGACTCGCTACGGAAAAAAACGTAAATCCTCGATCGTCCGTTACGCAATTACAACATCGTGATTCCATAAGAAATCCAGTATCTTGAGACTATATAAAAAAACAATCTTTCATTATGATAGCCTTATTGACTAAGCGAGCAAATGTGTATGGAGGGGGACTCATTCGAAAGTCTATATCGCGCATTCTGGACCACGGAAATTCATCTGTCGCCGCTTCGAAGAGATCGAAAATGGTAAGGGCGTTCGTAAACTTATCGCAAATTTATGAAACAATTAAGTTGAAATGAATTTTAATCGAACAACAGACTTCTCACCATAAATCTACTTGTGCAAATCGGTATAATAACAATCAGCCACTTGTTACACAAATCTTGGCCATATGTCATAAAAGCTAGGAGCCGCACAATTACAAAAATACGTTAAAAAATTATGTTTAATAGCAATTATATATCTAGATAGCACAGAGAATGTAAAAAGATTTCAGTCGTACGTCACCAATTCTGAGTTCATTTTCAGATGCAAAAAGAATTCTTCAGAGTTCAGTTTAGTGAAAAGAATTCTTTTTGTATCTAAAAATGAACTCAGAATTGGTGACATACGACTGAATTCTTATAAAATTCTCTGTGCTATCTGGGTATGTATTATGAATGTAATAATTATGTACTGAACTACACTTGTCCTCTGTTAGAGCAAGCTTACTTCTGAGGAAAGACAGCAGAGTTTGAGTCCGCTACTGTCAACAGGATGGACCATTCAGTCAGACAGAGACGCAATCTACAAGGAGTTTGTATTTAACAACTTCAATGAGGTGCGTTTGGACTTGTCTAAAGACCCAAAAGACCTAATGTTCACAATATCATTTTATGCTTTATTACCTAACAATCAAATATTCTAGCCTATATTTTAACTTCTAGGCTTTTGGATTTATGACGAGAGTCGCCTTGCAAGCTGAAAAGATGGACCATCATCCCGAATGGTTCAATGTTTATAACAAAGTGAATATCACTCTGTCGTCTCATGATGTGAACGGATTATCGCAGAGAGATGTGAAACTGGCAACATTTATAAACAAGGTTGCCGCTGCTGTTGGCAAATAAATCTGACAACTTACCTGTTGATATGTCCAAACTCTGTCTGTTGTACACTTATTTTACATGACAATAATGTAATCAATATGTTTGTTATTATTAATTTGTAATATGAAATATTAATAGAATAAATAATATTTTTTTTAGCTCATTATATGTTTACTATTTTACTTTAAATTTCAATTCTCTATAGTGCTCGTCATACACTTTGCTAGTTAGAAGTATATACATGTATATAAAATAATACAATATCATTTTTAATATATAATTTAATATATGATAAAACTATTACATGCACATAAGAGAGAAAAAACAGTATTATTGAGGGAGAAATAATTTATTCTGGAGTAATTTATAAGCTATTATAGAAAATTTGTAATACACAACACGACCGTTTCCGTACTGCCGTATCATTGACGTACTTAATCAACTTTACGTTTGTCGCTGCTTATCGCCCAGCCTTGCTTGATCACTTTTGCGAGGCCAGGGCCGTTATAGATAAGTAGAAGCAAGCCAGCGAGAGTAGCAGCGGAAAGTAGATTCAGCATTAAATGTGCGACTTTCGGTACTATTGTACCTACCACGATGGGCCGTGCGTAATCGATTACGATGGCTTCCAGCCCCCTATACAGATTTATTCATTGCTTGTATCTTAATTATAAGCTGTATAGTTTGCAAAAGTTCAATCTAATGGAATAACATTATTCTTAAAATAACATAAGACCTAGTTGCACTAACCAAGTGATAAAGTAACAAACAGTTAAACCATATATCTGTCTTTGTATATATTTTAAAGAAATAACAAAACAAACATATGATTTAATTGTTAGTTTAGCTTACTGCACGATTAACACAAATAGGATTAAAGCTCAGTTTCACAACTTATTTTAACTAGAGTTTAATCTGTTAAAGATCTCCAGACAAACTTGCTTAGTTATATGCATGATTCATATGCACAAAGAAATTGACTAATGTGATATACAATATGTCTGATACAAGAGGCATCCTTTCACTGTACGGATAATGATTAGTCGATTTCCTTATGTATATGCAATATGTGATTATGTAAGTTTGTCTGGACAAGTTTTTAACAAATTAAACTCAAGTTGTGCAACCAGGTCTAAAAAAAGAAATAGAAAGTTAGATCTATAAAGAGATAAATAAAATTATTTTTCTCAAAAATTATCACTTACCAGTGTGAATGCATGACAGCAGCAACTGCCAGTGCTGCATCAATAATTTTATTTTCACACAGCAGTGCAACAGGTATTAGTGCCAGGAGAGATACAGAAACCAATCTTTCCATCACCCACGTACGTACATGATCACCATGGTGTGTGCCTGCTGCACGAGACTGACTCATATTGACTGTCAATCGTGCAGACAACTAAAAGGCATACAACAAGATTGAACATGTTGTGCAAACTTTCTAACAGAAAATCTTTTCTAGAAAATTCTTAACCTTTGACAAGATACGATATTTTGGACAGTAGCTCGTTTTAGCTATTGTACAGTAGTTCAGCTTTGCAAGACTTGATGTAGGTTTGGGAAATTGCATTGAAGTGCATCTTCGTGCAAGTAAACCAGTGGGCTTGACCAATGTCTCTGTAATAGGATCATTGATTATCATAATATTATGCTAATTGCACAAAACGTAATTAGAATATATTGGTAACGATTGTATTTACCGATTTACAGCTTATATCATAAGCTTTCTATTCACTAAGTGATTATGTAAACGTAGTTTCAGGTTATACAAAAAGAATTCTGTTTATCTTATGAAAATAAGCAAACATGAGCATGAAACCATCACGAAGTTCATATAAAACCTACCGAATTGACGAATTTTGTTAAAAATATTCAAACCAGCCATTCTTCCCAAATTCATCTTGTCTAAATTGTTCAAGCCGAGTTTGACGTATCCCTTGTGATTTTAAATGACAGCAGACGATCTTTCGCAATCATAGAATCAAATAGCAATAGGTTTTTCGATTTTACCCAATTTTTATTCGATTCATAGGATAAAAAAAGAGATTTTTAAGAGGAAATGGATATAAAATTATTAAAAGAACAAAAATAAATCATAAATCATAATATATATTAACTCTATTCTTTACAAATGCATTAAGTGGTTGCACTGGGTGCTTTCCAGCTACGTTACCCTGTTATATAAAACCAGTTTATTGGTCACATATTATCTAAAATATCTTGTAAGATAATATACAACCAATAAACTGGCTTATGTAACAAGTATATGTACGTTAAGTTAAGACAGCGGCTTGTTTTCGTGTTGGATTGCTTGCTGGATGGAAATACTCTATTCTGATTCCGTCTTCAGAAATGCACCAATCAGAACAGAATATTTCCATCCAGCAAGCAATCCAGCATAAAAACAAGCATCGTGTACCGCTAGCTTTAGTGTAGTTAAGTGTACGTAGCTAAAAAGCACCCACTATCTACACTTAAGGGTGCGTTCAGATTCCCTACCCGGGTGCACTCTGTTACTAGAAACACTATAGTATATGTCACATATACTATAGCACTTCTTGTATTAGAGTGCACCCGGGTAAGGAATCTGAACGCAGCCTAAGATGGAAACGCAATTATAAAGAACAGACCGATAATTTATATTTAATTTGTTGCGCATTTAAGCTAGAGATGCCCGAATCTGAATCAATTTGATTCTTTCCCCATATATAATCTTATTCGAGTTGTTTATATTCTTCGCACTTTTCGTATTTAAAACCAGACAAAAGTATATTGGAATATTTGGAAGAAGCAAAAGCGAGACAACCAACTCGATTGTTTCTTCCAAGCGTCTGATTAGGCGTCCATCTCTTTTTAAAAGCGAAAAATATGAAACATGCAAGCAGCACGAATAACCCTTTTTCCCTAAATTTGTTAAGGAAAGAATTGAATCGATTAAGAATCGGGCATCTCTAATTTAAGCCCGTACCGTATCCGTAAGACTACGGATTAAGATTGAGATTGAATTGAAAATTGGCCAATTAGAGCAAAGTTTACCAAACTTGAGTTTAGTGAATTTTGCTCTAATTGGCTAAATTTCAATTTAATTCCGATCGGAAACATTTAGTTATTTCCTAGATTTCTATTGTCTTTTCTAGGGGAAACGGAATTATTCCGATCGGAATTGATTCCGAAGAAGTCCATAAGTCCCGATCTATGGCTGCGTTCAGATTCCACACCCGGGTGGATTCTATTACTAGAAGTGTTATAGTATATGTAACATGTACTATAGTGTTTCTAGTAATAGAGTACACCCGGATGAAGAATCTGAACGCACCCTATAATAGGTATAGTAAGCTTTATGAAATTGATCAATCATAGTCGAATTATAAAAGAATAATCAATCGTGATTGGTTTCTTAAGCGTCTTCTACAATGGCAGTAGGAGTAGTAGTAAGAAATAAGCAGTAAGCAAATTGACCAATTCCATTCTCACGTTTCAAAAATAATCGATTGTGATTGGTCTATTTACTTACTGCTTATTTCTTACTACTACTCCTACTGCCATTGTAGAAGACGCTTTACGGCTTAAAGCTTACTACACCTATTGTAGATCGGGACTAAAGGGACGTCTACATTGGAAGTAAATAACAAGAAGTAGGAAGTAAGAGTAAGAAATTGACCAACCACAGTCGAATGTGAGAAGAATAATCAACTATGATTGGTCAATTTCTTATTCTTACTTCCTACTTCTTACTGCTTACTTCCAATGTAGACGTCCCTTAAGGGTCGATCTACAATAGATGTAGTAAACTTTAAGCTTTAAGAAATTGACTTATCATAGTCGAATTATAGAAGAATAATCAATCGTGATTGGTCAATTTCTTATGCCTTAAAGTTTACTACACTTATTGTAGATCGGGACTAATAGGTATCGAAGGATAAAGGCTGGTTTATGATGGCGATAATCTGTTAACTTATGCCGGAACCGTAAAAAATTGACTAATCATAGTCGAATTATAGAAGAATAATCAACTGTGATTGGTCAATTTTTTATAGTTCCGGTATAAGTTAACGGACTACGGCCATCATAAATCGAAGAGAACTCGTCTCGAAAAACAAATCCTCTGATTGGCTCATACGACAGCGACATACCACGTATTGAAGAACAGGCCTTATTAGTCTTTCTTTGTAGCACTTCGAAATTCATCTAAAAGTGCGTTTAGAAACGTTACGCAGCACTCGTTGAAGTGAAAGAGATACGAGAATGAAATAAAAATTGAGGGAGAGCACTCAATGGCTGCGTTCCAAAATTCTACTCGGTGGATAGAGTACATTTAATTGACCAATCATGATAAAGAAATCCTAGTTATCTTTGTTCTTATTAGTCAATTAAATACTACTCTATCCATCGAGTAGAGTTTTAGAACGCAGCCAATGACGTTTGACTTCGGCAAATAACGTATTGGTACATTCAGTACTACAATCACTTACTGAGCGCTCAATAAGCTCTTGCATTCTATTGGCATATTCTTTTAGATATATAAATATATACCAATCAAATGTAAGAGCTCACTGAGCGCTCAGTGAGCGGTTGTAGTACTGAATGCATCTATTGTAGAACTAGCCTTAAATGAGTGTCCTCTAAACGAAGTAAATAAACAAGCCGGTAAAAAGTATATTCAAATTATTCACATAGCTTGTCATCATAAGCACATGCTTGGAAAATAAGCATTTTTGATACGTTGCAGTGTGCGTGATACAATACAAAATATATCTTATAAACATGGACAAATTTAAACTAATTAATTGGTATGTATATAATCGATTTCACGAAATAATTCAAAGTTTCGAAAACATAAATTTATTTGTAGACAAAACTTATAATTGTTGTTTGTCACAAATATAATTCTCTCAATTATCTTTGGATTATTTGAATGGTGATTAGTAATATTAAATACATGCTTTGGAATTGATTGGAATTGATTTTTGTTGATGTATCCTATATATTTTACGATTATTAAATACCTTGCTACAAATATTGATTGTAATGTATCTTATGATTCTAGGAATGTTCCTTTAGAAAATTTGATAGACGATGTATTCATTAGTGATGAAAGAATACAAAGAGACAGTGCGACATACCAAATTATAAATGGTATCTTTAAAGATCCATTTGATAATATAGAAGAAGATTATACTGAGGTTAACACACAATTGTTAAAATGTTTTAATGAAAATGTCAGTGATCTAGATAAGGATGAAGATGAAGAAAATTTTACAATTAAAGAACAAGAAGAACAACATGAACAAAACACCAAAAATCTCCAAAAACACCAGAAGAAACAAGAGATTGTAAACAATAAAAAGTCTTACATACCTGGAATCAAAAAACAACCAATTAATTTTCCTAGGAAATCAAGTTTAAATTGTGAACAGCAAGCTACATGCACTCGTGCTTTGTTGCGACTCCTTAGCAATCAAATAATATCAATATCAGCAGAAGAGAAAACTGAGCTTGAACATTATATGGTAAACAAACATTGATCATTTAAAATATATTGCTTCCTACATTAATTAAATTAAGAATATATTTTTTCTCTAAAGTAATTGAAATATAAATTTTCAGATTTAATTTGTAACTATAAACATGGGTTTTGCTTTGATTTGTATATCATAATTATGGTTAACTTAAAATATTTTTCTAGGCATTACAAAAAGTAATATCTGCAGAACAAAGTGAATTTCTGAAATTTGCAAAGAAGATGTGGGATGAAGATACTTCATGGTGTATTAAACACGAAATATATATAGAATTAAAGTGGGGTAAACAAATGATTGAATTGAAGAAACTTCCCCGATACTATGTAGAATCTTCAAATGTTCCATTTTCTTCAAATAAAAATGTTACTGTGAAATGTGTTTCTTATTTACAGCAAGTAAGAATTATTAACATAAAAATTCTTCTATATTTATGAGACATATATATTCAATTTATTTTTTCAGGGTGTGCTTTCAAAAGTGGTACTGCCAAAATTTGATGAGCCATATATTTTGGAGATGGATAATACGACATTATTCAAGAAATACCCAGTGTGCTTATCATCATCATTACCTCCCTTTAAATTACCTGTGAGCGAGGATATATATTGTACGAATTTTGCAGAAGAGGCTAAAGTAGATTTAGTCATTTCATCCAGTGGTCTTAAGTGCATAGTGAACAACATTGGCTCAGATTACTCAAACTCTTGGACTATACCAGTAATTATAAAGCCACATAATGGAAAGAATGTTATTTATATCGATAAAAAATTACCACCTGTTGCCGCCACTGCATCGCAGAAAAACACTTGGGTGTACAAATATATTCTTAGGCATTGTCTTGTTCCTACTGAAATTAAATCACCAAAAAAAGAGTAAGCCATAAAATATAATATTATATAAAGATCAAACAATACATTATGAAATATTTTAGGGTAACATCTACAGAAAAAGACGAACCACTCTCCGAGGTCGATGAGGAATTTAACGGTAAATCGTTTACCGAATACATATGTAAAACATAAAAAAGATATATATATATATATATATATATATATATATATATATATATATATATATACACACACACACACACATCTCCAATACAAAAAATATTTTTGCAGAAATATCCAGTTTTTTAATGAGTGACGACGAAATCAATCTTGAAAAAAATCCCTTATCTTCAACGAATATGCAAGAAAAAAAGAACGTAACATACAAGCTCTTCACAATAGGACCAACGGAATCACAAGACCAATATAAATTGTTAAAAGATATTCCAAAAGAATATCAAATATTGGTTCGGACTAAAACAAATTTTATTGAGGTGAAATAATATCTGTTGTACGCTTTTCGTTACTAATAAATACAAAATTATAATACACAAAAGTTTCGCCTCGAAACTTTGTTTTTGTAGGTGTTACCGAACGGACAGTTGCAATCTCTAATATTAGTGCCAAAACTGGAGCATCAGTTATCATTAGGAGCAGAAGCTGCAACATTGGAGGAAGGTTTGCAGCAATGGGTGTCACTAGTGTTTAGTCCAAATACATTATTAGCTCGAGGTATTATGGTATTTATAATTACAGTAACGTGTGTAATTAAATTGCATAATTAGATGTTGTGTGTATAACTGTTTTTGTGTCACTAAAGTCAGGATAGCAGCAGAATCAGGAGAAGTAATACAAATAGAAAGACACACAGCAATGTCTTTGAGCAATGAGATAAAAAGACTTCACAACGTCAAGGTGGAAGATTCTTTATCACTTTTACATAATGTAATTGAGAGATTATCCTGTCTAATGCCTGGCCGATACATTATGCGACATATCGCACAACATGGACCGTTTGCATACGTTTATAAAAAAGTTGAAGAATGTGGGTAAGTATTGTTCAAATGAACGATAAATATAATAATATAATAATTGCTCGAGAAAGCTTGTCATACATACTGAAAGATTTGTATATCTAACAAAACGACATATGTTTGAAAATGTGTTTTCAGGAAAAACACCTTTGATTTACACTCAATTTATGAAACGTTCAAGACAATTCCTGTCACACCGTGGCCACCTATAGACACAATGTTAATGACTCCGACACTCAAACACTTTAATAAAATGCCTGCTATGTTTAATCCATGTAAAATTAAAACATTCGAGTCGTCAAACATGACTCCAGGAACTTCCGGAGTCAAGCAACATACAACGAAAAAACAAAATATCTCTAAATCAACAGGTCTGCATTTTACATAAATTACTTTTAAAGAAGATATTTTAAATATTATTAACACATTACAGACCATGTGGATATATTTATATATTATACTTCAATATAATATATATTTATATATTATACTTCAAATATAAAATTAAAAAGGATTTATAAGGGAAACTTACAACAAAAAATTGTATAGTTACATATTTATATAATTTAATTATACAAATGTTAACAGTGGAAATATATTATGGATTTAACACGTTCGCTACTACGGTTTATTTTGAGATGTCTCCCCACAAATCACCTCGTATTTTTTCTTTTTTTTTTACATATTGTGTAAAACAGACTTATAGTTTCAATGTAGAAATAGGAAAAAAATTTTTGTTGTGACACATAGATGACGTTAGTAGCGAACATGTTAATAGAATTTACAGCACATGTTTTACAAAACATAAAATTTCACTACATATTGACGAATATTTCCAACAAAATATATAAGAAAATTTTCAAAATTTTTTATATTTGTTGGTGATAAAATATTATAGTTACTTCATTGATTTTACATTTGTTTCTTATAAATAATTAGATAAATAAGAACAAAAGTTGGATGTAAAATAAGAATTTGTACCAGATAAATAAAGAATTTTCTTCTGTTTTAATTTCTTAAATTTGAGGTTTTTTAAATTTCTTATTTTTAAATTTTACCCAGTCACAGAGGAAGAGTAGTGGTCTGTAGTGTGTTAAATTACTTCTTTAATTTGTTCTTTAACTTCTTATTCGTTACACGGTAAAGTAACACGTCAATTAATATATTTAATAATGTTTAGTTATCATTTAAATATTAAATCGACATCTTCTTCGTTTTAGTTCCTGTTCGACGAAGTCTTAGAGAGAAAAGGCCAAGTAGAAAACTTGCTGACATATAGTTTTCTGAAATGTGTGCATATAAATCATTGTAGCGTGTAGAAATAAGTATGTTACCAGCAAAATGAAAAATCCGATATTGTATAGAATACGTAGGTATTATATTTATCATATAAAAATTATGACATATAGATATTTTATAAAATGCCTAGATATTCTATATATTCAAGACATGAATTTTACATGATGCTGCTACATATACCTTAGTTAACCTTAATTAATTAAATTAAATTAAAATTTATAAAAATTATTATATACTTATTAAAGTTATATAAATATATATATATTAGGTGAAGTAAAAAGTTCTGAGCGTTTTTTCGCTAAAGACATCTAGCGGAAAACGCTCAGAACTTTTTACTTCATCTAATATATATATATATATATATATATATATATATATATATATATATATATATATATATATATATATATATATATATATATA
>NW_022639547.1:363283-381150 GCF_010583005.1 Odontomachus brunneus
ATAAAAGAACTAAGGAAATATATATAAACACATATACAGTATATCGTTTTCTTTAATTTTATTTTCGATTTCCCAATGTTTTTTTATAAACATATATAACATATGAGATTCTTTATATAAATTTTTCAATATATTTTAACAGAAGTAGAAATGTATAAAATATAATTTAATTAACTCTGCTGTTTTGTTTGGATTTATTCGCGATCTATTTTCGTATCTAAAGTGCGAAGATATCAAAATCATCAATTTACATATTTTATAATTTTTTACTTCTAAATAGATATTTGTACAATATAGACAAACAGATGTATCCAATTAAAATTATGTTTAAAAAAGGCATCACTGTGTCTATTCAATTTCAAACGCACTAAATATGTACAGTTAAAACGAACAGAACAGCAGAGTTAAGCATATTACACAAACAAGATTAGAACACGATACATTTAAGTTTAAAACTGCTCTACATATATGACAAAATAAAGATTTCGAAAAGACATTATAAAAGTAAAATTCGAAAATACAACATAATACACTCTACCTTTTCATTAGTACAATAAGCAATTAAGCCGGAGCCCGCGTGCAGGCGTATATATACTCGATATACACAAATAGCTTTTATTTCTGGAGATACTATTATTATGCGCCAATATGACGAAGACCGCATCCAAAATCTTAATTGCTTCCTCAGAGTTATGTGGAAACGAGAGAAAGAAGCGCCTTCTTGTAGTCACCAGAGGTGTCTCCCTGTAACAAACATACTCATTAATAGTTAGTCATAATCAATTTAAGCGATACGAGGAATAAAAACAAATTAGAAAACGCACAGCTATCCAACTTTCCAGTGATTTTCCAAAGCGTTCCTCGAATGCCTTCTTAATGTCCCCCAAATCGATTTCGCTTCGAGACACAATGATGCGAATCAAAGTGCGATCCTTCGTACCTATACCATGCATACTGGCATGAAGACGTTCAGCAAAGAATCCAACCTTTGATTTCACACACTTCACTGTTGACGAAACAAATTTGTTAATTTATAATAACGTAATTATATACGCTTAATGTATTAATATAATTAATAAAAATATGTAAACAGCATGATTAAACTGATACAGAGGGGCATACTCTTTTCATGCTACAAAATTATACTACAAATCCCTAAGATGTCTACTGTACTTGAAACGTATTCAATCCAGGTCTCGTGTGGCTATTGGATTTGCATATAGAATGTATGAATGTAGCGGTATGAGTGACTTTATATGGTATGTGTTAATAGTCTTGCCATGCAGTTTCAACGGGGGCCGATTTTGCGATATGTTATAGAGTCCGATAAATGTCCACACCATTTTCATGCATTTCAGAGTCAGTTCAAAATGTCCGTTTGGTAATTACTACATAATAATAAGATGACGCATATGTCGCGCGTCGTGTATACTTGTCTATCAGTCGGAGGTATCGTATGTATCATATAATCTTCCTGGGGTATGTCACAAAGAAGCAAGAAATCACATTACTGCGTATAGAGGAGGACAGAGTGTATTATAATACGAGTAAAATTTCGGAAATGTGTTTATACTTTGCTAAAAGTTATCGAATGTGATACGTATACTAGAATGTTAGAAAATATCTAATTCTAAAAATGATCCGGTAAATTAGTAATAACAATCACATCGATAATCGTTCTACAAATGAGTAGGGATCAATACTACGAAAAGGTTCCTCTGAAATATGGTGACTTGCCTCCGCCTTGCGAAAATACTTTTCGATCGCTTTACGAAAGCTCGTAGGAGCATAAAAATGTGTGACCGATGCACGAGTCACGGAAAGTTCTGTTCTCTTGGATATTAAGTTTACATTATCGGACACGGTTATTCGTATTCCGTCAAATGCTTATACTCATTTCCTCGCACTGTATGCTACTTCAAGTGTCGCTTGCATTTCGCACTGGAAAACGCACAATTATTTACTTGAGCATAACTAAAAAGCAAATCATATCGTGCAAGTGTCTATTAGTTTCCCGTTATGACGATCATTTCCGCGATAAAATATGTGTCATTTATTGTTCGACAGAGACACGAGACATAGGACTAGTCACATCACGAGATTAGTAACTAAAAGTGACCCGCAAATACGAATGTTAACGTGACATGTTAACACTCGTGACATAATCTACAGATATGTAATGTAATCAATGCACTTGTCCCATGTGGACAGAAGGCCTTACCTATTCCGAGAAGGCCTTTCTCGATGCTGCCCGAAAATTCTTTCTTTATGGCAACCTCTATGTCATGCCCCGACAATTTCTCATACTCGATAAACGTCTGTCGTAGTTGTTGGTAACTGCGTGTCACTAAAATCGCATTGAATTGAGACTCGTCCGTACCCCACTGCTTCTCACCTGTGTGTGAAAATTAGAGAATAAACACCACATCATCTCATATATTTAAAAAAAACACTTAGAAAGTGCTGCTCATACCAGCTTCATATAATGCCTGGGCATCAGCAGCTGCTTGGGCGTGATCAATTCCCTGATTCTCGTCTCGGTTCGCTTGCACCAGAGATACCAATAACCTCTTGAAATGACCCGACGTATCGCCCTTCAGATCGCTTTCCAGTGATTTGCTATACACTATTAAGAACGATATTTTTTCGCATAATTCTCCTACGTCAGTTGTATAAACGATCGTAAAATAACAAGAGTCTTACAATTCTCGTAAAATGCAGCAATTGTACGGATGCCATAGTTGCTGAGCGTACACAAAATCTCAACAATTGCTTCCTCATCGGTACCCATGCCGGTCACGGCATCGTGCAGCTCCTTGGCATAATAATGTGGCAGTGGGGTCATAAGGGCAACGACAACATCTTCCAGCTTCCCAGTTAATTCGCTCTTCAAGTCACTAATTAGATCCTTTCCATACAGAGTCTTGAATGCCTCTGCAATCTCCAGTCTCTGCACAATGCCTCTTCTTGTAAGTACATCGATGATCGCTTTCTCATCAGTGCCGAAACCTTTCATTGCCTTACGCAAAACAGCAGCATCTGCATTTGCATCAAATGGCTCGGCAGGATACACAGTAGGAGTGCACTGTTGAATTTGTAATAATTCTTTTTACAGATATTTGTTTTATGAGATCTTTTGAAATCTACTGTATATTCAAGAACTTTCATAATTAAAAAAAAAAAGGAAATTATTGCATTGTATTATATATTATAAATATAATGTAATACTCTTAAAAATAATCAAAATTGTAAAAAAAACTTCATATAATAATTATATATATATATATATGACAATTCCCAATTTTAACAATCTTTCCATAAAAGATGAAAACTATATCTATATAAATTAAAAAATTATATGCATTATTTTTTTATAATCAAAAACTTGTTATGCATGAAAATAAATAAATTTTGTTCAACGTAAATTTACGCACGAATCACACTTCGACAAAATGCGAATCGACTTGTAAACTAGGCTAACGTTAAAAATACGGATGATCGATACTCGCGGTTCCGTAAATAGATCAAAGCCACTAATTATCGCCGCGGCAAACCTATCACTCCTCATTTCCACAATATGACGAAATTACATACCTTGAACGGGTAATATTGTTGCTGCGACATTTTTCTGCGGTGCGATTTGGCTGGAGAACTTCACGAAATTATCTGTCAAATAGAATTATTGCAATGAGCGTGACAAAGAAAGGAATGATGCGTCATACCTGCCATCGACATTCATGGTCTCGGTAATTATTGGCTTGACACTTCACGTGAGTCGACGAGACCGACAATGAATAATGATTTCGTAGAATTTTAGGCGATACATCTTACCGATACATCGACCGTCGCGTTTTTCCATTGCCGCAAGAAAGAGCGGAGATCATTTTCGTGTAAGAATCATTCAAGTCGCAATGTGAACCAGCCGAAATTCTATGGCCGGTTTTGGTAAACGACAGAAAGAGACTTACCGAGAGACGCAATGACGTTGAGAGGAGATCAACAAACCTGCGGTTACTTTTGCTTCTCGCCGCTTCTCCCGGCTTCTGTTATCGGTGGGACAAAATCCGGAGGGATTTTAATCGAGACACAAGTAGTGAAGGACTGAGTCGACCCGACCTGTGCGAACGCCGGCAAGTGAATCGCGCAGGCACACCCACTTTCATGTAGATAACGTCATCCGTGGTTCTCTCAAGGTACCGATTGCGAAAGCGGCTTTGTGAAACTTCATTGGGAGACTCGCGTATTCGGCATTATCGTGATGACGAGATCTTACATTGACGAATAAAAATAAAGGACACGAACTTCCTCTCTTTTTCCAATTCTCCCACTACTCTGTGACGTGTTAAATCTCGTGTGAACGTAGTCGAATTTCGGACCGACCTGAAATTCGTTGTAATCCAAACACTGAGCGAGTAAATATTGAACGTAGTGAATTTAAAAGTGGTATGGGGTAATTAGGAAGCGAAAAGAAGAAACATAGGAACTAAAACAAGTTTTTTTGAAAAAGATAAATGTTTACAATGGTCGATTGTAGCAGATTTAGAAAGAGAAGAGGAAGATTATAGCAAACATAACCTCCTCTCTCTCAACCTGAGATAGAAAGTCACAAACAGAACTTTATATTTTGTTTAGTTGGAACAATGATGAATAATCTAATAGATGCACATTGGTTTCCGTTAGCATCGCAAGGAAATATTTATTCGATGACCAAACTGTGCTCTCCTAATGGTGCTAATAAACTGTTGGTGGCGTCTTTAAAAAGAAAAATATATTCCTGCGAGTATCATTTAATGCTAGATTTGAACCTGAGGCCTATGGTGAAGGAACTGCTCTTTACGTACATTCCTAGTATGACAAATTATATTTATAAAATACATATCCTTTTACACAGTATACTACATCAATTTTATATATAAATTTTGTGTTTGCTTTAGGTGGTGCAGAAATTATTTCTATCGATGCTTATAATAAGTCAGATACTACAGATAGTTTTGTAATAGGAATAACAATTATTAAAACTGGTGCAGATACAATTGAAAGATATTTGAATATATATACAGAAGGTGCAGTAGATGGTGAAGGAGATGAAGGTACTTCAATTGAAGCTATAGCTCAAAACTGTCTTATGGTTGAACTATCTTATACTCCTTACCATTTATATCATACTATTTTACCACAACAAAATTCTGCACATGAGGTAACTTAATAAAACAATGTCAGAATTTCTTTCAGTAATATGTAATTATGATGAAACATATATTTATTTCTTTATAATAATTAAAAATTTACAGGTGGTCTGGTTGATATCTGGTAGTGATTATAAAATACATATGATAAGAGAAGATAAGTTGAGCCATGGTTATAGTGAATCCTCCATTGAAAAGTATTTTCCTGAACTACATGACATTCAAGCTATTGTTTTATGGATTAATATTTATTATTACAATAATTACAAGTGGTTTGTATGATAAAAAAAATTGTTCAGTTTCCTTATCTGTGCAATATACATTCTCACATATATATATATAATATGCTAATTTAGGAGAGTTACTGCTGTTGGCTGTGAATGTGGTCTAGTCAAAGTTGCTATAGTAAATGTGATAGATCTACAAGTTTCTCAAAGTTGGTTGCTAAGATATGATCAACCTGTGCCCAATGTGACAGTATTCCCACATCAGAATGCTGTTGTTAAACCATCCTTTATAGATACTAATCGTAAGTATTTTTATATATTTCTATATGTGATATTTTATGTATGTGTGTGTGTGGTATGTGGCATATAAAAAATAAATTAATAAAATAATTGGAAAGTTTTAGAAGAATGTATCAAGCAAAATATGCCAAAACTAAATATCGTTGTTTCAAGTACAAGTCATGCTATTATCTTTGAGTAAGTAGTTTATGTATTGTGTATATTTGAAGTATTAAGCATTTAAAAATTTCAAAGTGAATATATATATGTATAGCATATAATATTACTGATCTTTTATCAGGGATATATTAAAACATGGGATGAAGCAGGATGTAATTTTGAGTGGCACTGAATTGTCGGACTGTATTTTGTGTTGTTGTATAGCTGACATAAATATGGATGGCGAAAATGAGATATTGCTTGGTACTTATAATCAAGAAGTTTTGATTTATGCATTAGTGAATGATACATGGGAACTAACTGTTAGGAAGCTATTTGATGCTCCTGTACATTCTATAAGTTACATGGATATAACAAATGATGGATTGAAGGAACTGATTGTACTCACACAACGTGGTGTACATATATTGCAGGTGTTGTTTCATATATTTTAATTCTACACATTTAAATATATATTTATATAGATGTTATCCATGTTCAATTTTTCTCTTTTTACAGCATAACATAGTGGATATACGAGCAAAATGGAAAGATCACTTTAAAAAATTATTTAATGTATTGTAAAAGGAAAACTACAATAATTCTAAGGTAATTATTTATATACAGATTAACGCACAAGCAGTTTGGTTGAGATGAAACTGTTATTGTCAGATTCATACAAGGAGGAGAAAAAGTCTTAAATATGATATATTTAAGACTTTTACAATATGCAATCATGTTTGTTGTAACATCTAGGTTAATGTCGCATTTTTTGTAAAATATTTTTTAATAAAACGCAAATTATTTTTTAATAAGAATTTTATATCTAAAAGAACATATATAAACAAAGATAAATGTATGTTGCGTTTTGGAAAGAAAGAAATATAACAGAGGAAGTGCAAATATAGATGTATTTATTATATTGTAAGTGTAGATAGTGCAAGTTAGTGCAGAAGAACAGCCTATTGTTAAATTTGTGGAAAGACGAATGTCTCTATCTGAAGTTCCTAGACAGCAAGTTTTCTCATTGGACATCGCGTACAATCTGAATCCGCCATGAGACAGGGCAGTTTCACATCACACGTATGTTTGATGTGTGCATGATCCGTGAGGGGGGATAGTACGTGACGTTCGTGACAGTTTGCCACGCGCACGTGTCCGCGGTGGTGGTCATATCTGGTGCTATATTCAGAGCGAATTTTCGCCGTGAGAAGGCAGCCGCCACGACTTGTAATGACCGCCGCTCGTGATCGCGCAGGAAGAAGCATCACTGATGATCAATATATCGCCGCGTGCTTGCACGGCACCGATTGAAGGGGCGTCCAGGTGATTTCGGCCGTCGCCGTTGCCGTTGACCGTAAACGATCACGATGACGAGCAAGAAGAGTCACACCCTCCGTATCGAGTCCGAGATCGATCGGAATCGCGAGGAGGGCAACTGGAAGAAGGTTATAGAGCTGGCGGAACACCTAAAAGTGCAGTACCCCAGCAACGGTAAATATTCTTTCCCCTTCTATTCGCCTACTTTCGTCCGCGTCTCTGCGTAGCGGGAGACTCGTCCGAGGATTAGCCACAACCGATGACGTATCCTCGAAGGAAGAGAGTTGTTGCTTATGGTTGTCATTCCGATGACGTCCCCGCGCCGTTTCGTAACGCCTTTGCTCTCCGAGAAAAAAATGAGAGGAAGAAGCAGAAAAAACATGTCATGTAAAGATCAAGGACAGCCACATATTTTTTTTGCAACAAACGAGATGTCACGCTGATTCTATTTAATTATCGACATGATGTTTGCTTTGACGTTGTTATTACGAATTGCACACGTCAGTATACGTTGTTTTGCAGGATTCTTTTGAACTGTTATTCTGCATTAACAGAAAGAACGAAAATAATGTTTATATAATGCACATAGTCTCTCATGCATATTAACAAAATAAATTCAAACAATTATTTTCTCTTATAATATTACTTCTTGCATCATAACTATGCAGTTACAATAATCTTATAATTCTAGTTAATATATTCTAGTTAATCATTAGGAAAAAGATTAATATTGATTTTATAACAGCTATGTATGTATATATTTTATGTAACAGAGTGTTTGGCAAATTTCTTATGCGGAGAAGGAAGATTAGAGAGTTTTTTAGAACAAACTCCACCAATAGATGCCAATATTATCAAGGCAAGGAATGGGCTGGTGGAAACACGGAGATACTTGATGTTAGCCGCTAATGAGAAGGACAAACAGGTATCGCAGTGTCATAGTAAGATAATATCCGAAATAAAATCAAAGAAGGAATATTGCTTAGGAATGTCTTATACAAAGTAGATTTGTATTATCCTCAATCTTCTTTTTAATAATATTCTAGGCTTTGGTTGTACTGGACGCTCATTTGCTACTTGGAAAACTTCATTACGCAATGGGAATGTACAAAGATGCGCTTCATCATTATCAACAAGCCGAACTAGACACACTCACAGAAAAGCAATTACCTTGTCGAAGTTTACGTATTATAGCAGAATCATATGCAATTAAAGGTTTGCATTGCTAACTGTTACACTCCTTCTCTTTTTTTTTTTTAATAATAGTAGTACATATTAGTACAATATTTATTGCATATTATTAGTGAAGAAGTACACATAACAGCTTGCTTGATAGTTCTGTGTTTCTCTCCCTTAACAGTAGTCAGTCTTTTTGTTACATAGTTATATGATTTTACATGATTAACCATATATTTATATCTATATATATATATATATACACGTTTGATGTGTAAGATATTTTTTGTGTTGAGTACAGACAATCCATAACAAATAGCATAATTTTAAGTTGAGTATATTGAAAGTTCTACTGCATACATTCTTTCTCCTATTAGTATCTTTATGCACTAGTTTCACCTAGTAACAAGTTAATTAGACGCATTTATTTAATTCGAAAATTTCTGAGTCCAGTATTCATTTATTACTATGGCCTGTGTATGATTTAGAGAAAGAAAGATTTACTTTAGACACAGACAAACATTTGTCCTGCCGAAGACTGCGCATTATAGCAGAATCCTATGCGATCAAAGGTTTGTATGCTTATTTGCTTCATTCCGCTTACGATTATTTGATAATGCACGTCAACATATATCGCACCTTCTAACGTAATTCTCACTTTAAAATGTAGAATAGCGTGCCTGCACATGCTTCTGTGATTAAATTTCTTCAATAGCACACATGTTTCTCTCATCAGCATGTTATCTAATATTTAGTATGTTATTAGAATATATTGTTTAATACCGAAATAAAATCGAAGGAAAATTCATTTTCGCTTCCTTCACTTTTATCTGCTCGATTTTGTCGAAAATGTGACTAGATCAGTAATGTTGTGGAAGATTCGGGGCTAATACGTGATGTGAGGGCCCTTATTAACGGAAAGTGGGATGAAACTATAAATTCCATAAAGTATCTTATTACACATTCGTGACCACTACAAAGACTAAGTTTTTTTTGTACATATAATTTCTGCACTCATGTGTCAAATATGTTGATAATTCCCGACTGACGATTGATCTGTAACTTTCAACATTTATCTAGGTCTTTGCCTGGAAAGACTGCCACCAAACTCTAAGTCAAAATACAAAATCGCAGAATGGCATGAACAGATAATCAAGTGTTACGAGATCTCTGGCGATCTGACGTTGGTGTATCTGCAAGAGCAAGATAAAATTGCCATGCAACAACAGAATGGTATATCTACTATAAATACGAATAACACAGGTGATCATCCGGTGTTTTGTCGCGAGACACGAATATATGTATCACTTTCCTGTTCTAATATTACTATTTTCACGTTTTCAGGTACATATTCCACACAATCCCCAGTTTGCACCACAAAGAACGTCGGCCCCATCTTGGAGACTGCACTGCAAAGAGCACCGATATTATATATTCAAACCGGCAATATACAAGCCGCTGTCCATCGTTACAGGTATGCATGTCAATTGTACAGGCCGATAATTCGCTACAGAGTTGTGGGTTTTATCACAAACTAAACAAAAAATCTGCTTCTATCATTTTACAAATAACATGTAGATTTTTTAGTTATTAATCAAAGAAGATTGGTAAAACATTAACACGTAATCGTTCGTCAATCTTCTTTAATTATTAACTAGAAAATCCATATGTTCTTTGCATAATGGTAGGGGACTTTTGTATTCAGTTTGATATAATCCATCTATACACCATGATTTCGTAGCGACACCCTCTACATATAGAGATACCTTTAGAAATATTCATCTGTCTACGCGTTAGTGCCTTATCCTGTATACATACATACTTCATTATCGTCAGTTTATTAATTTCAAGATCTAGTCTCATCCACAACGCTATTTACTTAATCTATGCACACACTCATAGCAATAACTGTCGATTGATAGCTTCCATTCTCATTTCACAGGGAAGTTTTATCTGCTGTCGAGTCCACGACTACTCAGAGTTTACGAGTGACGCTTACGAGACAATTGGCGGAGGTGTTGCTGCGCGGAATAAGCGGTGCCGGCTACAAGCCACCGGAGGATCCAACCGACACGATAGGTACGATAACATGTGAAACGCAAGGCGATCTCTTTCCCAAACGAACGAATGATATGATTTCATAGCGGTATCGCTTTCGCAGCCACTGTAAGCAGCAGAAGAGTGAATCATTACTCGGGTAGCAGTTCGCCGTGGAAACCGAAGAAGTACGCAGGACCTAACATGTTTGTCCCGAAAAACGAGTACGAGGAGATGATTCTGTTGTTGCTGATCAGCGAGGCGATGGCGGTGAGAGACGCTGTTCTCAGTCAATCGCCTGAATTTAAGGAGGCGAGGATACACGCGTTCGAGAATGCCACCGCCGTTTATGACTTGCTGACAGTTGTCGTCGTTAGATGGAGTCAAGTGGATCTTTTGTTCGAGGTTGGTATACGCAGTCATTACTCAACGCTATGCGCTCATATTACTTGGAATAACCAACGTGTCATCTTATCTTGCATTCTTGCAGTCTTTCGAGAGAGCGATGAAGTTCTCGCACGAGGAAGCGCATATATGGACGCAGTACGCGTTATGTCTGATCAGTATGGGAAGATACATGCATGCGTATAGAGTTTTGAAAGTAGTCGCCAGACTGTCCCCGCAGAAAGTAATGCCTTGTCTGTTGGCCGCAAGGCTGTGCTATGAGCAGTTAAACATGGTAAGCAAATTTACACTCTTGTTTACAAATTTGTCTTTATGTATACTTAAGTGCGTGAGAAAGGAAGAAAGAAGGAAAGAAAGAGAAATAATCGTAAAGATGACTCGAAACAGATAAATGAAGGCATCGAATGGAGCCAGAAGGCGCTTCAACGAGAAACGGCAAGTCCGCAGGGAATGCAGTCCAGATGCCATTTGTATATAGGAATCGGTCACAGTATGCTATCTGCGAACACGATTGTGAAACAGGACAAAGTGCATCACACAAACACCGCGTTGGATTGCTTTCAGAAGTATATTTCCGGCAAGACTGCATTAACCCTTTGAATCCCGGCGTATATACTTGAGACTGAATTTTTATCAATATTTTCTCATTTTTTATAATGAAATTTTTTTTCTGCTGAAGCCACTTCCAAATGAAACTTTTATGCTCTCTCCCCTATATCTGTTGTCTCCCTTTATTAAAATATTACATTTCTGCAATAAAAAACGGGACTCAAAGGGTTAAGAATAAATGTCACCGCAGGAAACCTTCTTTAATAATTAATGGAATATCGTCTTTTTAAACAGAGCACAACAGTGCGATCCGAACGATCATTTGGCAGAATATTACCTGGCACATGAGTATGCGATAAACCGGCAGATCGCCGACGCCATCGTTCACGTGAAAATCGCACTGAATCTACGAGCAGAACACATTCCGTCATTGCATTTATTCGCGTTACTCTTGTCGGCTCACAAGCAGTATTCAGAGGCGTTGCACGTGATCAACAGTGTGCTGGAGGAGTATCCGGACAACTTGAATTTCCTCTACGTGAAGGCGCATCTCGAATTGCGCAGTATCGGCGGCGTCGACGCGCTGTACACCATCAGCCATATGTTGCACCTCTGGAAGACTCTCTACGAGGATCAGACGAACGTCAATTGCAATGAACAGCAGAGCGAGAAGCGCAGCGAGACCAGAAGCGTCTTTCAGCTTTACACATCGGAGATGTCCGACAAAGACTCCAGTGAGTATCCGGCGCATCGCTCTAGCGAGGCTAACTTAATGCGAAGTAAAAATTAATGCTGAATAATCGAGACTAAATCGACGCTGATCGAATAACGTTGCGTAGACTCGTGACTCGCAATTTCATAACGTTTGAAAGCTGAAATCACACCTTGTCAGAAAAGAAGAGACCTCACCCGCTGTGTCTCCATCTAATAGCGCACTCCAGCGTTTTGCGATTAGACTAAAATCTAATTAATTGCAACGTCAGATAGAACAAGCCCCTCCGATAGTCTCCCGGATTGACTAATCCTACAAAACTACGACGTTCCAATAGGTTCTCTGCATGCACAATCACTAGCTGCTTCGAGAGTCGAGCAAGCCCTTTCCGAAGTTGCCTCGTCAATTAGCTCATTCACACCAAAACCAGGGCCGCAGAGGGCATGGCTGCTGCAACTACAAATCTGGCTCTTACTTACCGAGGTTTTCCTTATCTTGGACCAACCAAATGGCGCTGTTTTGTCTCTCCAAGAGGCCACCAATATTTTCCCATTGAGCCATCACATCATGTATACGGTAATAGCTCGTGTCGTCTTATCTTCTTGTAAATTCAGCGTTTCTCGAGAATTCAGTAATGAAATTATAAGATTAACGAAGATGGTCGTATATGATAAAAAGAAATCATCAAAAGTATTTATCTCTTTACAGCGTGGCCTTCTGCACGAATACAAGCTCGAGTATACGGAAGCGAAGCAATGCTACCAAAATGCCGTGTCGATCAATCCATCGCACATAAAGAGTCTACAACACTTGGTAACGATCGTTACGTCGAATCGACTAACTTTCAGGAACGTACACTGAGAGAATTTTGTGATAAAAAGTATTGTAAAAGTCTTTAACCGAGGAACATATCGACATTCTAACTAAATTTATTATCCTTACGCGCGCGTTTCACGTTAGTTATTTATATCTTGGAGATCGAAGTCTCCTATTAAAAAATTTATCATGTTCTTTAGCAAGATGAAATTCACTGGGTCTCTATCCCTGTGCTACTGGAAAATATGATAGCTGGAAAGAATTCCATATGAAAGAAAGTTATAATGTTCTCTTCGTGTAAATCTTGTACGATTGCTAAGTGCGATAAATATATGTCGGTTCAGTATCTAATTATCGACACATTTGCAGGGTCTGATTTATCACTATTTGGGTAGCCAGAGACTGGCTGAGAAAACCTTGAGAGACGCTGCGAAGATCGATCCGAATTCCCATCAAACCTGGTATTATATAAAACTTTACTTTAATCTTTATTTTTACTTCTAAATTCCTTGGTTCTTTTATCTTAGGAATTTAATATTTTAATAAAAGGACAATCTGTGTAAATAGTGTTTGAAAAGTTTGATTTGGAAAGTGGTTACATTAGGAAGAAATTGAAATTCTATTATAGGTAATGAGAAAATTGACAAAAATTTAATTGCTTCTTTTTTCAAGATAAACTATCACTAGCTTCAAAAACGCCCTATCAAATGATGTATTAGATCATTGAAGATATTTTTATATTATATATCGTGTCCTTGAAGATACGCGCCAGAACTCAAAGGGCGAAATAATACGATTTATTAAGACATATTATCTCACCTAAGATTTATTATCACACAACAACGAACAAAGAGTCACTTGCTGTTTACGATTTCACTACGAGAACACATCTCGATAATTCATTACGGCGTTATATACACACACACACACACACATAAATATATCCACAATTCATATAATCTTAAAAATCGTCACGATAAATCACATCGCAGTATGGCTCGATAAGAAACCGACTGTTCAATGTACCGCTCGCTTTTAATGAGACCGAGCACGCATATCGTCCTACTTTCGAACTATGTTTAACGTTATGAAGATTATTATAGAAGATACGAAGAACGTCCGTGTTTCAGGTATAATCTGGGAGTGGTGTTGGAATCGTTGGGCGAGGTGGAGGCGGCCAGCGACTGCATGGCGACGGCGTTGGAAGTCGAGACCACGAATCCCATCTTACCGATTCTGTCGATACCGGTGACCTTCGAGTGATTCAAGCCTCTAATTTCCTAGGATAAAATTCGGTGAAATCACAATCTATTTTTCTTTGTTTCTCTCTCTCTTTCTCTCTCTGTTTCTTTTTCTCTCTCTCTCTCTCTGTCTTTCTGTGTCCCTATTTCTCTCTCTCTCTCTCTCTCTCTCTCTCTCTCTCTCTCTCTCTCTCTGTCTGTCTTTCTCTGTCCCTATCTCTCTCTGTCTTTCTCTACATCGCGGGCATTTCCTTGCCTTCCCGTCAATAGTACCTGGACACGTTGTACTATTGTACAAACTCATTGTTAAAAGAAACAAAGAAATTACTTTGATTGTATAAATATATAGTTTAACGAAAGACGATTGATGTAATAAATCCAAATAAAGTCTTACCTCTCCAGAGCTTTATAGACGTTCGTAACTGTGTGGGTCAGCGATCTAACGCCATATGATACGTAGGGAAAAGAAGAAAAAGATTTCCTATGAAATATCGCGTGCACCTCTCTATAGCCCAAACCGCATGCCAAAGATCTCGGAGAGATAATCGAACCATATCACAGAACGTCTAATTGGCTTCCTTCGGAGGGTTGTGATTGTGCGCGCCTCTCTCTCTCTCTGTCTCTCTTTCTTTCTCGCTCGCTCGCTCTCCCGGTATCTATCCCGCGGACGAATATCGCGAGAATCGTTATTTCGATAATCCGATCCGTTGCGTTTATATGGTGCGCGCATCGAACGGGATGACTGCGCAAATTTATCGCGGACGACAGTGCGCATACGTGATGCCCCAATTTGCGCGATGCGCAAGCACGTACATACGAACGAACGAAATCGGACGTAACGGCACGAGCGGCACGGCGCCGCTCGGGACGGAAAAGTCTGGTGCAATGCCTCTAAAAGTGTTGTAATTTATTTTTATAGAGATCGATAAGGCGAGATTTTATCCGAGTAACGAGCCGGCCTGCCGACCGATCTCTCTCTCCCTTCCTATTCTCTCTCTCTCTCTTACACACACACGCGCAGCTCTGGTGTAACACAAACACGGATCACATTTATGGTTCTCTCTACTATTTCTCAGATAATAGTCAGATATTTTTTTCCTTTATTTTTGCGTGTTCTGACTCAGATGATGGTTATTTCTATGTATGTCACACACTGTAAGCTCTATAGAGTTAATCTACCTACCCCAGAATATTACTACTTTACTCTACTCTCTTCCTTTTTCTCTTTTTTTCTTTCGTTTCGGGAACAAAAGCCCTTTCCTTCCTCCATTTTTTCCTTCGATCGTTGGTGAAATGCATTGCGCCGCAAAACGCGACGCGACGCGCGCGCGAAAGAGAGAGAGAGACGCGACAAACCGGCATATAGAGCGCGCACGAATGACAGTCGCGTTTGTCATAAAGAGGCAGCTATTTTCTTTTGTGTAATCGATATAATAATGTTATACACGCATGGCCTGGTTTTGTGTAGAGAGCTTGAGAGAGCGCCTTGGATCGTCGGGAGGGTCGACGTATTGACGCGTATGCAGAGAGAGACACGGCGCGCGACCGCGCGCGACTTGTACCTCCTAATTTCGAATTAGAACCAGCCGATGGAGAAATGTGTTGGCCGTCCTAGTCGAATAGGCGGTTACCGCCTACGAAAACGTAGGAGAGCGGAATCGGGAGCTCGGGAAGACATCTGGAAGACATCTGAACGATGTCCGAAGGATGTCGGGGCGTTTCTTCAGTCCACTCTAGATATCGTTTTCTGTTTCTTATCTTTCATTTCGCACTTCTGTCAAAACAAACGCGATGCAAAAAGTTCATCAGAACCTAAAGTGACCCTAACCACGAAGATTCAATAAGGCGTTATTGTACACTCAGACGTTACACATACACGATGCGCGCGCGCGCGCGACAATCTATCCCGCACAGCACAAGATTTCCAGAGTATGTCCGGGGAATGTTCTCAGAATGTCTTTAAAAAGGTTATTTTGTGGAGATCTGTGTTGTTTGAGGTAATATAAATTCCACGTAATCCCATCTAACTCTTTGATTTTATTTTGGAAATCCAATACTATTTTGATAGATATCAGATGCTTCGAAACCTCAGCCTGAAAAGGCAAAAATAAAAACAATAAAAACTTGATTATTTTTATTCAATATAAATGAACTGTCGTTATGTGACAACCCAAACGAACACTCGAATGATATAAATGGAGAAAATGAGACGAAGTGAGAACTTTTGGAGATGCATGCCGTATCCTCTTAAGAATACATCGCGACTCGCGTGATTACAGCAGAGAGCGACCCGTCGTGGATACCAGTGATATCAGGGCGAGTGTCAATTAAAACACGCGGGGGCAAGTATTTAAATCCGCGGCGAAGAGACGCGTCGCGTCGCCTCGGTTAAACGGCGACGAGACGCGGCTTTATATTCAGGCGCTTCTGTTCGTACCTATATAGAGCTATATCTGGTTTTCCCGCTCTGTGCGCTAACCCACATTGTAGGTATTCTTTATGAATAAAAAATAGCATAGACACGCGCGCGACTCAGGCGAATTCCCCTCCCGTTCGCGTTCGAATTGTCAGAAGTGCGCTGGGACTGAGGTGCAACTCGAGAGAAAAGACCGCTCCCCGTGCGATTTCGGCGAATTCGCGATGTCGCAAGCACACGAAAGAGGATCCTACCTGCCAATCATCGCGAATGAAGAGATCCTTCGCTCACAATGACGCCGCAAATTACAGCGTCGAAATGTATTGCGCAACGAGCGCGGAATCGCAGGGTGAATCGCATTTTCTCTCCGCCTCTGTCTCTCTCTCTCTCTTTGTTTCTCAACGGTCCCATCGTACAAGGACGCGAGAAATATAATTTTTTAGCGAGTGATAGCGTGACTGTGCGAAAGACCGATGCCATTACGGCAAAATTAACATTCTTTACTATGGCTCTTCTATTAAATTCCCTACCTACCTCCACCTGCCTGCTTACTCACCTATCCCCTACCTACCTACCTACCTACCTAGCTACCTACCTACCTACCTACCTACCTACCTACCTACCTACCTACCTACCTACCTACCTATCCACCTACCTACCCCGAAAACCCACCCCGGCACCGAGTGTCCCCGACTCCGACGTCCCCGTTCTCGTCGTCCCTCTCCCTATAACGAGATTACCACGGTTGTACTCTCCGTCCCGTTCTATCGCGTGTCGCATTGCGCGTTCTAGCGTGCGCAGGCTCGACGCACGCGGTCTCCTCGCGCCGCGTCGTGCCGCGCCGTACCGTGCCGTGCCGCGTCGCGTCGCGTCGTGCGACGGTGACGGTGGCAGGGAAACTCGTCCAAAAAGCGAGCAGCCCGCTGCTCGAAGGACTGTGGACCCGGCCCTTCGACGAACTACGTCAATGACGTTAGCCTTTGACGCTCGCGGATCGGCGACGCGACGCGGCGCGGCGCGGTGCTCCCGCATCTCTCTCTCTCTCTCTCTCTCTCTCTCTCTCTCTCTCTCTGTTTCTCTCTCTGTTTCTCGGCGCCGCATCGATTTTTGCGCGGTACGACGCGGTAGCGTTCCCGCGGCGAAGCGTGTCGTACACGTACACGGCCACGTACACGTATGTACATACATACCGCATCGTGCTTAGCGCATTACGCATCCGCAGAGCCGCACGGCTATGCGTGATACAAATCGACCGGCTTCGACCGTTTGTTCCCTCGTCCTCTCTCTCTCCCTCTTTCTCACTCTTTCTCTCGTCTCGTCTCGTCTCCCGTCCCCCCCCCCCCC
>NW_022639547.1:381364-414857 GCF_010583005.1 Odontomachus brunneus
CCCCCGTTGGACGCGCCGCCTTTTCCACCTCTCTTTCCTTCTCGACGGGGGTGGAAATCTCGAGAACGTCGCGGAGTTCTCGCGGACTCGGCACCCTCGCGCGACGACGACGGTAGCGAGCAATTTTTCTGTGTATGCACATATATACGTACACTCGTCGCCGCCGTCGCCGCCGCCGCTAATTAGCCTTATCGACGACGGTCGTCCGCCGGGTGCGCGTAACCGGCCGCCGCGTCTCCGGGATATATCGGTCACGGTCACACAACGACGGGCCGGTTAACAATTCATCGGACACACACACACACACACGTGAATGAGCGTGCGCGCGCGCGCGTGGAGCAGCGTAGCGGCGCGGCGCGGTGCGGACGCGGACAGCGGTGTTCTTGGCGGCCGCGTCGCCGTGTTCCTGGCCGGAGGAGCGGCGCGATCGATATGCGTAACTCTTGCACGTACGCTTTAACGCGAAGAAAGAAACTTCGTCGCCCTCGCGAGCGAGCGAGCGCACGCTTTCGCACGTAATCCATCCCCGTAAGGAACAGGTCGCCGTCCCTCGGCGTGGCCGGGGCGCGCGTATGTCGCCCCGAATCGCCGATCGAGGGGAGACACGCCGCCGCCGCTGCCGCGCCGGTATTCTCACATTCTCGCCGCGGGATCAAGACCGGTTTAATTTCGGCGACGTCTCCTCGCGTCCCGATGGCCCCGCGATCGCGCGAAAATGATCGTCGCGTCTATTCGCGGCGGCGGCGACAGAGCCGCCGGCCACGGCGGCGAAGAACCGATATCGACGTAAGGGGAGAGAAAGAGAGAGAGAGAGAGAGAGAGGGGGAAGCATGCTTCGACGGAATTGAACTTGCCGAAAATTATGCCGATTAGCGTTCTTATATACGAACATCGACCTATGAATATCTGGTTGGAACGTCAATTGAACCAGAGTTTGCACACTCTACGTTTACGCTAAACAGTAGTCACGTTTTTTTCCGAATGAAGTTGCAGCGCGCTCCTGATTGTCAATCAATTGAGAGACACTGCTGATACGTTCGCGTTGTAATTAGTTAATAAAGGAATTTGTACCTCCAAAGTTCATAATTTCGTAATTTAAACTACGGGAGGATAATAATATTTGAATGTTATATCAATCAAATTTATTTTCACGTTCTCTACCGTCTTGACTCCTGTTATAACTGATTACAGCGCAAACGCGTCAGCAGTGTCTCTTAATTTGTGACAACCACTCGAAAAAATGTGTGGCAATCGTTTTGTAACCGAGTATACAGTGAATTGCAAAATTGTTTAGATGAAGTTGGAAGCACGCTGAAATGTCAAAAAGAGTCATTACTGTATGTATATGTGCGTGCGTGTGTGTGACGGGTTTTCTCAGTAATGTATTATTAATTCTTAGTATTATTATTTAGTGCTGTTAATTATATTATTATTGCATAAGTCTGCCGGTAATAATATTTGAATTTTGACAGTATGTGTTGAGCTCCAACTTTTAAAACATGTGTAAACCACTTTGCATTATATCTATGACATAATAGCTCTTATTCTGAATTCTCTTTTGTCTGAAAGCCAATCAGAAGACTTACAAGTCACATTCAGAGGCATTATTATCGATAAAAGAAAGTTCAGGTAAAGAACTTTAATATTCTGTATAATTGAATTAGTAATATTATCTAATCGTACACTGAGAGAAAGAATATGCGAAAAATAGTAAACATTTCTTTGTGATGAGTATTAATTACTTGTTATCTTAAATCTAAATTCTCTTGTTTAAAGAGAATAAACGTCTCCATGAAAAAATAAGGTCTCCTTAAGATTAAAAAAAATGTATATTTGCAAAATATCTCATATTAGTGTAAGCAAATATGTTAAATTTTACTCGCGGAATAAATATCTATTATTTTTCTTGGATACATTTTCTCTCAGCACATTCGTTTCCGGAACGTAAAGTCATCGCTGCGAGATCACATCGTTCCCGTTCTTCTTAGGAGAGATAATCAATAAATAATAAATCAATATTTGCGTGCGATTAGAGAATCCTAATAACCAAGTTGCGTGACACATTAAGGCTATTGTCCTGGCATGTGCGTACTCGTTCTGCAGAACGGTGCAAACACTTCTTTCTGCATGCGACATCCAATGGGAGATCCTAACCTCTTTTACAAGAATACTCGAAAACGAATTCTACCATTGGACGACAGCTACATACATTCCGAGGTGCATCGAAAAAGTGTCCCAATCGTCTTGAAGCCGAGAGAGCGTATCGATTTTTGGTGAAGCGCCGTGACTTTACCCTTATCGCTAATTACACTTCCCCTGACAGAATGCTCGGGTCCAGATGTCCATATGTCGATGTATCCGAAGTCGTCGCCGTAACTATTGTCCGTGTCGCTTCCATAATCGATCTCTCTCTCGAGCGTCATCGAGATGCGTGCCTTGAACATAGCGTCACACTATGCACACACACACACACACACACTGCCGTGGAACCGCGCTACCATCACTTTTCTATTTTCCCTCCTTCTCTCCCTGCCTGGAGCCTTACGTTCCTGGAGCTCATGGATTGATAATATTGTCAGTTTTCGAAAACGGCAAGGTAAAAGTGTCAACGTTCGAATACCTGATTCTTCTGACATTCTTAGTGTTTTGATTTTTAAATACGAATATTTAAACTTTTAACTTAAAATGTTTTCTTTGATTAATAACTCAAAATTTCACGTGGTTTTTTTGAGAAATGGTAGAGAAATTTTTTGTTCAGTTTAGCCTAATCCGCATCCTCACGAGCAGCATTGTTCTGAAACACCCTGTATATATACATATATATTTTATGTTGTACATACATATATTCTGTTTTGAAAGTTTAAATACTCGTATTTAAATACTCCAGAACGATAAGAATATTTAGGATTAAGTATCCGGAGGAATCGATAATTTTATCTTAATTCTCCAAAACCGGCTTTTTGCTTTTTGCGTATTTTCCCTGCGGCGCGTAGGCGCGCGATTTCGCGACTTCACGACGTTCGTTCGTAGAAGAAGCGTGCGCGCGCGCGCATCCACGAAGGAGTTCGGAGAGGCGCGCTGAATAATTCACCGCGCGCGCACGGCCACCAGCTTGCGTGGAGTCTCACCTTCCGTAATCGCCTTCGTAAAAATTTTAGTCCCGCCTGCCGGTCGCCGTGCGCGCCCGCGAACACACCTCTAGGTGTGTTATTGTTCGCGCCGCTCGCCCGGCCTAATAAATCGCAAGTAAACGCGAAGTAACGATTCCGCGGATATTTATGCGATTCGCGAGGTGACGAGGAACGGTCCACCCCTTTCTCACCGGAACGGGTCGTGCCGATAACAGGCAAATTCGGCCGCGATTCGAACGCTGGCCGATCAAATTCCGATGTCGCGGACAACGTTCGAAAACTCAACGACGCCTCAGCACTTCATTCGCGCCGATAAGAATGTAATCTTACGTAGACGTGAGATTATATTCCCCCCGTGAGAATGAGGCTGTACGGGAGAAGTGAACTCGGCTGAGATTATCTCCGCGACGTGCCAATCTATCTTACTAACGTTCCACATATCGACGCATTCGTAATCCATAGTTTGATAAACGACGATTATTGATAAGATCGACTGATAATCTGGGCGAGCATGTTTACCGTCTCATGTACGACCGAGAACGCAATGCAGAACTTTTGGGGAGTATAATCTATACGTGGGATCCTCTCTCTTTCCCTCTCCTTCCTTCTCTCTTTCTCCCTCTCTTTCTCTCGAAGTAGAGCACATGGCGAATACGAGCGAGCGAGCGTGCGAAAAGGAGCGCAAGATCGAGAGGGAGAAAGAGAGAGAGAGAGAGAGAGAAGAAAGAGACAGATAGGGGACCAGAGAGAGAGAGAGAGAGAGAGAGAAAGAGAGGAAGAAGGGAGTCAAAGAGCCTCTCGTGTATTTCAGCCCCTTATTTATATAGACGCCCATACTAGATAATAATTTAATGTCTCCAGTTTTTATCCATAAACAGTCACTTATCGTTCGAGCGCGCTCGAACTTAATCATCCTAATCCATCGCTATCGGCGCGATTATGCGTTATCTGACACCACTGTCAAATTGCCGCACTGACACACATACCGGGAAAGTGGAAATAGTATATAGGCAAAGCGGCGGGAGGTGTAGAGAGAAGGAAGGGGGGGTAGCGAAACGGGTGCTGAAGGAGCGACTGTATACCAGAGCAAGAGCGAGAGCGAGAGCGCCGCCAGAGAAGGACAGGGAAGGAAAGAAAAATATAGGAGAGAAAGAGAGAGGGAGAAGAGAGAGGGAAGGAAAGGTAATAGGGGAGAAAGGTAAAAGAAACTATAGGAAAGGGGTGCAGAGGACAAGGGCGACGACGACTATGACGACGACGGTACGGCCGGGTACGATAAATTTTCACGCTTTACACCCGCCTGTAAATTCCTCGAGGTGAAGGAGATTTGTGCTAGAGCGCTCACCGATGAAATTGATCAAAATCAATACTTGGCAAAATGAGAAAGAGAGAGAGAGAGAGAGAGAGAGAGAGAGAGAGGGAGAGAGAAAACGCAGGAAAATTATAGCAACTTTCTTCTCTCTCTCTCTCTCTCTCTCTCTCTCTCTGTCCGCCTAGCCTCGGGTAGATCCAATTTGCGTCGTTTGCGAGAGCGATAGGTTTCCTCTGTGATGCGGTCTTTCGCCAAGAGGCCCTTATTTCATCGAAAAAGGCGAGAAAAAAGGAGAAACGTAAGAGTCGATCGATAAGAGCGACCGAAGGCGACCGACCGACGCTTTCTATCGCGTAACGTATCGCTGCGTGAGGAAAAAAAGATCATTCATCGCGTCGAGTACACCCCCGTGTTTCACGTGGGGCCAGACCCCGTCGGCTGCGAGGACACCCCATCGAGGACACCTCACGCCTTGTTCCGTCCCGCGATAAAAAAAGACCAATGTAAAAAAACGGATCTCTCGTCATCGTCGCGATCTCGGCGAAGTCGATGACGAGACTGCGACGAAGCGGGCAGACGGACGGACGCGCAAGCGGGGTCTGATACGCGGAAGCACGCGAAGATCGTCGCACGAGGAAAGAAAATCACCGGTGATTCGGCGATGTATGGACAGAGAGAGAGAGAGAGAGAGAGAGAGAGAAAGGGGTGACCAAGCGGCCGGGACACGGTAGCCAAAGGGGCGATCGCGGCGGTAACGGGAAGAGGTAACAGGAAACGCGGCGGCTGCGAGGGAAGCGCGGTAATGGGAGGGAAGGGACTCGGGGAAAACGCGGGTATACACCCCAGAACGCGTAGCCGAAAAACGCGTCGGTTGCATCGGAGCGGTCTCCTCGCAGCGGCAGGGAAGCCCGGCTCTCTGACCCGGTAGCCGGCGCGACACGGCACAGTCCGCGCGCTGCCTGACGCATTGCAGGTGCGCGCCGGCCAATCACAGGCCCGGTTAGTTCGCCCGGACTCGTCCTGTAAACACGACCGCACCCACCCCGCCGTGTAAAACGGATTTGTTACGGGGCGGTCGCGGGTACGCGCGAGCCGGCCCGTGGCCGCGCCACGTCGCGCACGGTGCGGCGTCTCTTCGCCTTCGTCGCCTTTTCTCTCTCTTTCTCTCTTACTCGCTCGCTCTTTCTCTCTCTCTCCGTCGCTCTATCCTCCATCGTCCATGTCGCTCTCGCTCTCACGCGCCGTTCGCGCGATTAAAACCACCACGGGCTTTTTTCCGCACCTTTCGGCAAGCTAGGGAAGCCGCGCGCGCGGGTCTAGCTCGCGGCCGCGTAGGCGGCCGGTGCGTCGCGGCCGCCGCGCGAACCTACCCCGCCGTACCCCCGCTGGCCAACAGCGCGCCCCGCCGGCCCGACGGCGCGCGGCGATTGGCCGAGGCGCGGGCTGTGAGGGGACGGCGTAGTGATACCCGGGCGACGAGACCAGCGGTGGCCCACAGAGAGCCTCGCACACCGAGAGAGAGACACCGCGGACTCCATTGCTGCCCCGAGTGCGTTTCTCGCCGGACTTGGTGATCTCCCCGTATCTACACCTGCGTGTCTGTCCCGCGCGTCGTGCAACGTACAAAAGTTACACATATTCTTTCGCACATACATACACACGGCACACACACCGCTCCACGCCCGGAAAAAGTTGCCTGCCTGCCTGCCTGCACTCCGAACGGCAGATCGTTGCACGGCCGACCGACCGACCGACCGACCGATCGACTGAGCGAGCGAGCGAGCGAGCGAGCGATCCGGAGCTGCTTGTGAACAAGTACAACATACAACGTTTGTTGTCTAGTGTGCGGGTGCGGGTGTTCGCAGCCGAGAAGAGCCTCTCGTGCGTAACCGAGACGTGAAAGAGAAGCCACAATGGTAAGTAACAACCGCCTCGTTCGTCCGTTCTCTCGTTGCGATCGCGACTCACCGCGACAGAGATAGGAAGGGAGAGAAAGAGGAAGAGAGATAGACGCGCCGCGTGTAATGTGTATAACATTGTCGTCGTCGTCGTCGTGCAAAATTCATCGCCGCTTTACCTCGTATCTTCCTCGCACTATATGCGCGTGACGTGCGAGAGAGGAGGAAAGAAAAGCGCATCGTCGCCGGGCGATTCGACCGCGAGGTAGGCCGTGAACGACCGTTGAGGGCTCTCGGTTCGCCGCATTGACGCGTCTCGCGGAGCGCACGTGCGGTGGCAAATGCAGCAAGTGAGAGCCAGCTTAATGTGCGATTTTGTCGCGACAGATATGGCATTTGAACTCGCCTTTGGTGTGTCGCGCGCACTCCATCTTTCTTCCCGTCTGTTTTATTCGCTTCGCTCGTTATCGCCGTCGAAAGGCAGGATGGATTTCCTTTTCTGGAAGGATCGAGGCGAGGAGAAGCTCGCCTCTCTCTCTCTCTTTCTCTCTCTTTTCAATCTGTTCACCTCTTACTTCCGTCCTCTCCTTTTCGCCTCTCTACGCCGTTCGCGTTGTCAGCCGTTTAGCAGTTCGAACGCGTTTCAGTCGGAGACCGCAACCGACTAGCCGCTATTATCGATCCGTGCGGGCCGTCTATACTTCTCGCCGTGCCTCTTCGCCGAGTTTCTTCCGCGGCAACGAGGAAAATCTGCATCATCCGCGCGAGCGGAAGTAACCGCCGATCGATCGTCGTCGCGTAGAGCAAGCGACGAACAAGCGAAAGAGAGAGAGAAAGAGTAAGTGAGTGAGTGAGTGAGTGAGTGAGGACGAGCGAGCGAGAGGGAAAGAGAAAGACTGAGAGCGAGCGAGAAGAAGAAGATGGCGGGAGGCTGTCGAAAATGTCTCGTCGCTTTTTATTCCCGTTTCACGCCGTTCGCCAGCGGAATATTCGCGCAGCTGTAGACAGGGCGGATTCTTTCCGGGACGGCGCGTCGAACGTGCCTCCGAGTGTCCCAGGAATGTTCGCAGAACTCACACTCGGCTGCGCCGGTTGCGCGTTACGAGGTGGCGAGCGAGACAGGTGGCCGAAGATCCTCCACGACGCAGCAGCTAATTCCGCCGGCTCCAGCCTCCTCCTCGCCATCGTATCAACTTGATGGGCGCGTCGCCGCTGTCTTGGACTCGTCGGAGTAATCGCGACGACGTCTTCTCACTCTCCTCCGTCTGTCTGCCTGTCCATCCGTCCGTTGAATTCGCGCAGCCTTACGAGAGTTTGAGAATGCGAAACGTCACACCGTATAACTGTGTTGCCTGCTCCTCTCTCTTTTTCTCTATCTCTCTTTCGGTTTCTCCATTTACACTTTTCTACACTCTCTGCTCCCAACGATTAAATATACATTCAAAATTTGACTGGGAGCAGAAGAAGGCAAGTTCCGCAAGAAAGTGTAGAAAGTGTAATTGGATAGAATGACATCGGCTCCTGCAATCTCTCTCTCTCTCTCTCTCACTCAGTGACGAGAGAGGCAGAGAGATACCGACAGACTACTCTACTCTTTGATGGCGTTCTTAACCAACGGTGATCGGTCTTCGGCGCGAAATTGAAGGAAACGATGCGGAACTATGGCGTCGTCGTCGCCGTCGTCCTCGTCATTGCTCGCTCTCTCTCTTTCTCGCGCGCGCGTTATCGCATTACCGCGATCTTCCTCTTCGCACGCCTCTCCTTCGATCGGTCGGAGATACTCATCGAAGCACGAAATCTAAGACGCGTGCGAGCGCGATATACACCCGACCGACCGCTCCTTTTGCATAATCCGCACACGGTCACCGGATATTCGCCTTTAAGGACGCGCGTGCCGCCAGGATGTCTCCGGTTACGCGTGCATTTTTCATGCGTGCGACCCGACCGCGTTCCCTCTCGCCTCTTTTGCCTCTTCCAGATGACGCCGACATCTGAAACACGGCCCAATGACGTCTGAAGGTCTCCTCCTTAGGGAAAAACGTAAGCAGTAAGAAAATTGGCCGATCACATGATCGATTGTTCTTGAGCCGTGAGAAGAATCATCGACTGTGCGATTGGTCAATTTGCTCACTGCTTGAGTTTTAACGGCTGTCCACAATACACGCGCGGAGTAATCCTGGTGTAAGGAGTTGGGAGTAGGAACAAGAAATAAAACAAATTTATCTTATTTATACTTACACTAAACTTCCTTTACACCGGAAGTATTTATTTAACTGAGATTTTTCCGGCGAAAGGCAGCTGGAGCGTAGACGTAAGCGAAAAAAAAATTCTTTTTATTTCTTACTGCTGCTCTTCACGCCAATACTTCACGTATTGTGGGCGGCCTGCTTGCGTTTTTCCCTGTGTTCGCGGCCTTAGCCGCCACCTGGCTCCTCGTTTTTCTCTTTTCCAACCCTTGCGCGCACGTTGCGGCACCGTCCTATCCGCTCGGCGATCAAGCGTTAGTTTGCGATACACGTCGCTCGCTATTGATTTTCGTGCTCCCTCACGCCGTGTCGTGGCGACGGTCCCCGCGCTTCTTTTACGTTCCCCGTGCCATCGTCGTCGTCGTGTACGCGTGTCGCGTCTATACGCCGCAGGCTCACTCCTTCACCGCGACGACGACGACGACGACGACGACGACAACGGGCCTTCCCGCGACGACGCACTCGCATCTTCGTCCTCTCCGCCGCGGAGAGAGTCACCCTGCCCGCGCCGTTTCTCGCCATATTACCCGTCAGCGGCCGACCGGGAAACACGGGCGCGTCTGACGTTTCGAAAGTGAGGTTAACCGCTGCTCGCGTCCGGCCGTAGCGTTGAGTCGGTGGATGCGGATTTCCCGTAGGTCGCTTTTGCATCGATAGAACCGATATCTCGATGGTAAGTGCAGATTCCGGGAAGAGTACATTGTTAGTACATAGGTGTGTGTGCAATAATGAAGCTCGATCGTGCTCTCGAGTGTACGAAAGTATAATAATCGAGGAAAAAAGGCGCGGCGAGAAAGATAAAGATAGTTGATGAAAAATAGTGCGTTACGTTCGCAACGGCGCAATTTATAGTGAGATTTTCCTTGTATCTTTCTTTCCCTCTCTCTCTCTCTCACTCTCTCCTTCTCCTCTCCCCCTCTCTCTCTTTCTCTCTCTCTCTCTCGGGCGCGTTAAATTGATATACGCTGATTATCGCTGCACTTTAATCCTAAGGCGAATGAGCGTCAAGTCCGGTAGCTGTTTGCAATTAGTTTCCAAGAATAACTTGCGGCACGTATCTCTGAGAATCCTGTATCGCCACTACTTTCTAAAGACGTCGTGAAATGCCGTAGTATTGATTTATCAGAATGTGGAAAGGTGACTGTCTGTTTTTGGAATAACGTGGAACTCGCTGACACCTGGCCGATCCTATACGTGTTCATTCTCGTGCGACAGTGTCTCGACAAAGTAAAACGCAAACATTTGCGAATGCATCGCCGGTAGTTGGTGCATTATAAATGTATACATATGTATGTAGGTGTGTGTTTGTGCATGTATATACATATATATACACGCGTATACACATTTGGAAAAGAATCAAAATTTATTTTCACATCGTCGCGCGATATAGTCGTGGGATCTGCATTTTGCAAGCGCATAGTATTTGCAATGAATCACACTGCTGCTAAAGCCTTTGCCGAAATTGGAGTGATCTCCAGGATTTCCGTATTTGTGTGCATGCGTGATTAAAACGACTTCGATGTATCATCGCGCTATTTCCGTCCATTGTCGCGCATCTCATTGCCTCGCATTATTTTGTCGGTCTAGAAATTAATTAAGCTGTTTATAAAACTTACCGTCCGCCAGGATTTCCAGAAAGAGCGACAGGCGCGCATTAAGAACAACGGCGTTACGCCGCGATCGTTTTGTTGCACAAACATCGAAAGTAGTATCGAAGTGCAGCGACGATACGTCATTGGCGTTTTAATATTCAGGCAGTGCAGACTGCCGCGATGACAGGGCAGACAGATTTATCAGGACGAGATAAATGATTGAAAACGCGGCAGTTAGCTTGAATCGACACGCGCAAATATGTTTGTACAATTTGTGTTAAGTTATCGCGTTGAACTCCATCAGAAGGCGTACTTTATCATGCATAATTAATGTAAATATTAACACTACGTACATGCGTAATAGCGTACAGGAAATTAATTGGATGTCTTGTTTTCTGGTGTGTTCCCAAGGCGGATCAACTCACAGAGGAACAGATCGCAGAGTTTAAGGAAGCCTTCTCGCTATTCGATAAAGATGGTGACGGCACCATAACGACCAAAGAACTGGGTACAGTCATGCGATCCTTGGGTCAGAACCCCACAGAAGCCGAGTTACAAGACATGATTAACGAAGTAGACGCAGACGGTACATATATATATTTATTTATTTCTCGCAACGATTTACAGAATTATGCAGCAGCGCTCCTGCTTTCTGCGCCAAGATCCAATGATTTCCTTATCTTATCTTCGTCTGTGTGTTTTTAAATAAATTAATTTTTTTTAATGAATTTTAAAGTTTATATAGGACGAAGCTCTCTCTAGGAAACTTATTATTTCCGTAAAATTATCAATAGTTTATTCCTTCTGCCGATGAGCACTCGATGCAAAAGAGCAGATCAATATTCAATGTTACGGAAATCTGTCAAAATTTCAGGTAACGGAACAATCGACTTTCCGGAGTTTTTAACCATGATGGCACGCAAGATGAAGGATACGGATAGCGAGGAAGAGATCAGGGAGGCCTTCAGAGTGTTCGATAAAGATGGAAATGGTTTCATATCCGCAGCGGAACTCAGACATGTTATGACAAATCTGGGCGAGAAACTCACTGATGAGGAAGTAGATGAAATGATACGGGAGGCCGATATCGACGGCGATGGCCAAGTTAATTATGAAGGTTGTATCGCATTTATATTTATATCTTTTAGTCTATCGAATAGCCTACGCTCCTAGACAATTTATCGTTGATGTGACGCGATCAGAGCTTTATCAGTCTGTCGTTTGAGCAAGTTGGTGCGATTTGATTGCATGCGTTCTCTCAAAATTTTATTCGTTTTTCACGTCATAATGAGAAACCAGTATTCGAGTATCTTTGATCTTTTGAATCTGATTGTTTCATCATTATTTGAACGAAACTTTATCATGATTTTACATGTAACGGCGCCGTGACACGCAAGCTATAACAATATGCTCTTTCGTTGTATCTTTCAGAATTTGTCACGATGATGACATCAAAGTGAATGCAACCTGTGTAACAGAAGAACTTGCGATTCGGAGTGGTGTTGACGTATTAAATAAATCAAGAAACAGAGAAAAAAAATATATAACAAATGAGAATCAACCAGAAAGTGACAAATCTTATATCAGGATGCGAAGATGTCTATAAAGCGCGAAGAGTCAACGTCCGATACGCGTTAAAAAAAAATCACCGTTAACGATAAGTACAGGGCAATTAATTGTTTAATTAAAGAGTTATACCACTAAAGTCATTATCTTTCAAAACACGAATATTTACGCGTATATACGAGGACACACACAAAACACGTACATTCAGGAACACGGTACACCGATTATACACTTAAATTGATAAACACACACATATACACGAGGTATACATATTTTACATTCACACACTCGGATGTCTTATTTCCACTGGATAACACGAATTGGAAGTGAGATACGCGAAGACACAATTGCGCGCGCATGTGCACCAAAGGAAAAAGTGCATTTTCCACTTTCCTCTCTTTCTCGACTGCCCTCCCTTCCCTCCTCCTCAACCTTCTATCCTTCTATTGTCGCTACCACCCGATCCTCGCACCTATCTTCCTGAAACTTTTTTTTTTCACGAAAGGCATGTCGGAGAATGTATCTCTTGGAAAGGGAGAGGAAATGTGCATTAGGGGACAAAGTAAAATCCGATGTAAGATATTGAAACAGCAAAGTTTTATTTGCCAATCGAGAGATTCGTCGGGATTTTTTTTTTTTTGTAAATGAGATACGTGTATAGCAAATGAACATTAGGATACGTAGCTGCTATAATAATATCTCTACCGTTAAAAAAAAAAAGATGCATGCACATGTACAAATGTTTGTTTGTCTCGTGAGAGGGAATTCGGCCTGGACATAGTTTTCCAGAAGGGGAGAGGAAAAAAGCGAGAGTAAACATATGATGCTTCAGTCTCTGGGTTATCGACGACTTACATGCAAAGCTGGATCTCTCGATGCCACATAACGAATAACTTAATTTGTATAAGTAACGGAGAAGAAAATTTATAAAAAAAGAAGGAAAAAACGGGAAAGACACAAAGCATGAGAGAGAGAGAAAGAAAGATGTGATGAAGAGCCTCGAGGAACTCGGATCTTTACTGTGCTTTCGCGCATCACGTCTCGCCCGCGGGACTGTGGCGATAGGCTTGTGTTGGATCGTTAGTACGAGTTGCGACGATCGTTTAAGAGAGAGAGAGAGAGAGAGAGAGAGAACTCCAGTTCGAAGTCGCGACATTCCTGTTTGAAAGAAAGCCTCTTCCTATGCTTTTCAATCGATCAATATCAATCCAGCCTCTCGTGTGTCCGTACGCACGGGACTTACACGTACACGTCGAATGATAAACAGCTATATACACACGAAGATACACACAGAGCAACAAAAAAATATATGAAAAGAGATAAACACTATCTATAATATTCACGAAGTGCGTTTTGCCTCCAGTTCCATTTTAATCTCCTATTTGTAACTTGCCTTCCACACACTGGGAAAGCCTTACATACATGCGCGCAGAAAAAAAGAAAAAAGGAAAAAAAAAGCGAAAAAAAAACAAGAAAAAACGACGTCGACACCACTTTTGTTGATATAATAAATCACGGAGAAAAAAAATAGGGATGGGGGATTAAAGGAAGTAAAGGCCACAGTGACCGGTGCATTACTTTTCTTCGCCCAGGGGTGCGTGCCAGTCTCGTAAGCGGAGCAACCAGATCGGAGAAACTGGTGTGATTTTTGTGCGATCCGTACGATAATGTTACTTAAGAACTTGAGAGCAAAGAACATAAATGCCGTACAGCGTACCATCATGCGTGTCGGTGATTCAGTCATAATATATATGTAATATATATTATATATATATATATATATATATAAAATTAATTTACGAAGAAATTAAGAAAAAAGATGAAAGAGATAATTCCTCCACAGTCGTCCTTTATTATTTAATATCGAAGTGAGCAAAATGAAGAAGAAGTACTTGTATTTCTGGTGACCTAGATCGCATTGATGATCATTAAACAGAGAAGAAAAAAAAAAAACAAAAAAAAAAGACAAAATAAATGTATCCTCATTTTTAGGTCACAGCTAACTCGAATTCGTTTCCTTCATTACCAATGGACCTCTCGTTTCAGCAACCATCTTTTTTGTGTTCGATGGCATCTAGATACTTTGCTATGAGAATATTTCATTGTCCTCTGTGAACAGATCCACTTTACATATCTAACTTTTCTCGCTAAAACTCCCCCCTCCGCCCCTTCCCCCGAAAAAACTCGAGGAGATTAGACATAGGTTACAAGAAAGTACGGTATTAATTGTAATTAGGAACTTGCTCCGTTACACCTGAAAGAAAGAAAAAAAATACTAAGCACATTGGATCTATTTGTGTACTGTGGTATTCTGTGTCCGAGGTGTTTCCACACTTTATTAAGGGAAGAGAGATCGTCAACACACGTTTTTTGTAAAAGTGGTTGTTAGTATTCGACAGGCATCTGTATCTAAATGCTTCCAATCGCTTCGTTTCATCGAACACTGATACCTAGTGATTAAGTCTCTTATGTTACAAAGACTCTATTCCAGTATTTAATAATAGTAATTTTATATATCCGTATTGCAAAATCTATTTATTGAGAGAATTTTCGCGCGCCGAGTTAGCGGCGCATGGAAGCTCTTGTTGTGAACGTTAACATCGAGGCAATGCCAAATCTTACTGAATAATATGAAAGAAAGAAAAAAAAGCGTTAGTTCATCTAATATTTAATTTAGCGTCCCTGATCTTTGTTATTGAAATACACGTTGTTGTTCTTAAAAATTGTTTATTACCGTATTTGCTTATATACCGCTGCGCGCAGGTACCAAGACACATCCTGCCTCTTCGAACGTTGTATTTATTTCAATGTGTACATAAGAACGTTATTATCGATTGACAGAGATATGCGCTTTCGTTTCGGTTCAACGCAATTGTAACTTCTCGAGACGCGCGAGAGCTCGTTTGCGATATTAAGAGGAGAGAAGAAGCAGAAGAGTAAACGCAAAATCTGTGCTTTTCTATCGAATCGTTTTTCGAGCGCGGACCTCGACGTATATACACACACGCTCCTTTTTCCTTCATTATTTTTCAACCGATAGTAGCTATCGATTAATACTCTGATTTTCTCGTATTCTATTCGAACATTGTTTCTAGTGTATGTAAGTATATTCTCTCTGCCGTATCAAAGGCGTTATTCACTTCTTGTCGTACGTAAATAAAGCGGCACACACACAGTTTGTATAAAGTGTTGATATTAAGTTAATAAATTGTTCCTATATATACTTATATGGGAGCAAAACTGGTGTTTATCTATACAAGCAATTTTATCTCCCCGAACGAAAAGAGAACGGCAATGTCTCTGTTGCGATCTTATTCTTTCTTTTCTTTCTTTTTTTTTTTAACTTTTGCGCGAGCGGTAGATAGCTACAGAATAGAAAGAATCTTCCCCGAATAAGCGCGACAGACAGAACGCTGTGCGCGAATTCACGAGCAATTAGCAACCGTAGCCAAATTACATGAGATTGATTCGGAGTAAATTCGTTCCCATTTTGACTGTTTATCGCGCCGTCGAGCTCTGTTCGTCGGTGTTTCCGGCTCCCTCGTCGAAGAATAAGAGGCGCACACACACACACACACAACACACATACATACAACGGATAGATTTTGTTCTTTTTTTGCAAAATATTATATATTTCATTTTTACATGTATCTGTCGTATATACATACATATCTTTCTCTCTCTCTTTTTCAAATCTCATCATGTAACACGATAACAAAGTTCGATGATTATGCGGATATGTTTGCATTAGCAGCCCGCTGCCGCGTGTTCTCACGATACGTGTTCGCACTCTTTCGGGATGACCTTGAAGTGTAGGCACACCTCCTTCAGCATGTTTTTCAGTATTTTTACTTGGTTGTCGGAGCTCTGAAAAGATTTTCACGCGTTACATTTTATTTCTCTGCAACGGTCTCAGCCGCTCGACAGCCTCCTTACCCCGTCCAGAGTGATCGTCGGTATGAAAGACACTCGCGGCACGAGTGACCTCGTCATCTGTCCGTACTTGGCCAACAGTTCTTTGCCCCTGCTAGTGTCCGAGCACTTCCTGATAGATTCCGCTTCCACGGACGTGTTCAGCCTCACGACGCATGCATTCATTATCTCTATCGGATGAATGTTATTCTCAATCATGCAAGCCAGAAAGTCTAAACGTTTCGACGGGTCTCTAATGGCATCAATGGTGCATGCATGTATGATGTTCGCTTGACATTCGATCGGTCCGTGCTGACACGTGAACTCGTATCCGTCATTTGTCTTTATATGTCTTGTCTGTGTATAAAACGAAACGTCTCATGTAGAAAGAGCTTACTTGGCTACAATTCGATTCGCGACGATCCCGGACGCGGTCGCACATCGATATATCAATTGACAGCTGCGGATCTCGTAAAGATAATAAGAAAAAAAAATATAAGTAATTAACGCGATGATACAACGCTCGTTGGCACCGATCGTTTGACACGCGTACTGAACAGTAATTTTCCATCAAGTTACCGCCGTAATTTCGAGAACGTGTGAACGGTGAAATCAATTTAACCGTTTGAGATTGAAAGTGAGATTACTATCTTCTATTTTATATCACAGTATTTATGTAGAGATTAATTTCTGTCAATATTTTCAATTAAAGTTAGCAAAAGAGTTATGATTTTATTTTATTAAGTTGTTGAAAATTAAAAAATTTCGCATATTGTTATTTTTTCTAATATAGAGGATGGAATGTGTGGAAATTAGATCATTTAGAACAATTCTATACTAGATCTAAATCCAGAATCGATTAAACACTTCGGAACCTTCCCTCGTTGGCAGAGCGCGTCTGGAATTGTTCAGTCATAATCAGAGTTGGGAAGTAACTCGTTACTTGTAACGGAGTTACAGTTACATTTTTTCGGTAACTGTAACTTAACTTACTTATTTTTAGTAACTTGTAACTTTTTTAACAGTAAACTGTAATAGTTACTTGGGGGACATAAAATAAAATTAAAATTATATAGTAATTGTATATTAATTTAATAACACAAATAGCACAGAGAATTAAAAAAGAATTAAAAAAGAATTCAGTCGTATGTCACCAATTCTGAGTTCATTTTCAGAGGCAAAAAGAATTCTTCAGAGTTTAGTTCAGTGAAAAGAATTCTGTATGCATTTAAAAATGAACTCAGAATTGGTGACATACGACTGAATTCTCTTTAAATTCTCTGTGCTATCTGGGCAATTTATCAACGTATTTATGGAGCATATGAGTAAATTCTTTTACCTCTACAAAACTATCATTAAATTTTTATTATATTAAGTATAGATTTGTGAAATTTAAGTGGATTGACTAATTAATGCGATAGATATTATAAAATTCAATTCTTACATTTTACTAAAGCTTAAAATGTAAGATTTTTATATTTACAATAATAATTTACAATCATTTCAAGAAAGTAATTTAAAAGTAACGACTCGTTACTTTTTGGGTAACTGTAACTGTAACGGGTTACTTTTCATAGCCAGTAACTTGTAACTGTAACTAGTTACATTTTCAACAAAGGAAACTGTAACTAGTTACTTTTAAAAAGTAACTTTCCCAACCTTGGTCATAATTCATTTGTTTTGAGAAAAGAGAAGAAGAACGAGATGTTCTCATGAATTATTGCTTTTTCGTGAAATTCTCGAACTCTGTAGTAGAATCGGTGCGCGTGCCGAACGATCGGTGTGAACCAGGCCGTACACAACCGACGGCGATGCGAGAACGCTTCGCGGTAGCTTCGTGAGCGTTATCGGGAATTCCCTCACCGCACCTTCGCCTTGCCATACGGCACCATCTCCACATCTAGATTCGCCGACAGTTTGCGATACGTCGGCAATAGTTGCTTCACGATGAAATAGCGCGAGTCCGGGCATAGCGCTTCGTAATACACGACCACGTGTAACTTCTGCTGAACCGGGTCATCCCTTGAGCCCGACGGTGCTACCGTTTCCTCCTCCGCCGCCTGCAGTCCTGCAAGATAGAACTTCGCAGGTGTATCCAGAGGGCGAGTCTGACATAGTGCTATACTTGTAGTCTTACAGATCTGCAGAAATAGCTATTTGGATAGCGCGATTGAAGCTTAATCTACAACGTGCTCTTTGCTTCCTGCTTCTTTCTCTTTATTTCTTTCTGACTCAAATCTTAAGCTTTAAGATAAGAAAAAGATAGAAGATAAGAAACAGAACGCAAAGAGCATATTATAGATCAGGCTTTAAGCTTGATCTATAATGTGTTATTTGCTTTCTTTATCTTTATCTCTCTGACTCAAGCCTTAAGCCTGATCTACAATATGCTCTTTGCATTTTGTTTCTTGTCTTCTGCCTTTTTCTGGCTTAAAGCTTAAGGTTTGAGTCAGAAAGAGATAAAGAGAAAGAAGCAAGAAGCAAAGAGCATATTGTAGATCAGGCTTTAAACCTTAAACTAAAAAAGACAGAAAATAAGAAACAGGAAGCAAAGAACACATCAGGCTTAAAGCCTAATCTACAATGTGCTCTTTGCATTCTATTTCTTGTCTTATCTTTTTCTGGCTTAAAGCTTAAGGTTTGAGTCAGAAAGAGAGCTTGAAGGTTAATCTATTAATTCTTAGCTTAATCTACAGTGTGCTCTTTGTTTCCTATTTTTTGTTCTCTGTCTTTTTTTAGTTTAAGGTTTAAGTCTGATCTGCAATATGCTCTTTGCTTCCTGCTTCTTTCTCTTTATCTCCTTCTGACTCAAATCTTAAGCTTTAAGCCAGAAAAAGACAGAAAACAAGTAATAGAACGCAAAGAGTATATTGTAGATCAGGCTTTAAGCCTACAGTGTGCTCTTTGCGTTCTGTTGTCTTCTATCTTTTTCTGGCTTAAAGCTTAAGATTTGAGTCAGAAAAAGAGCTTGAAGGTTCGAGTCAGAAAGAGATAAAGAGAAAGAAAGAGCAAAGAACACATTGTACATCAAGCTTAAAGTTTTTAGGTGGAAAAAAGCATTTTTACATTATGCAGGGTGAAGCGCACAACTGGAACCACTTCGACGCCGTGAATATTGATTTTAGCGTGAAAGTTGATTTAAATGAATATTGCATGATCCGAAGGGGACTATGCGATGCATTATTGAAATTTTCCCTTGTCGCTTGTAATTTTCACGATTTCAAGATCACTTTCAATTTTTAAATGGAAATCGATTTTTTGTAGCAAAAAAGTTACAGATAAAATTTAAGACAAATTCCATCGTGTTAAATTATATTTTTTTTAAATACTGAGACTGAATTATAAAATTAAAATATCAAGACAATTTCCATCACGACTATCGAACGACCCTTGTCCGATTTATTGTATTTTGAATGTAACAATCTATCGTTAAAGTTCCTCACGAAGTGGTCTCAGTTACGTGTGCTTCTCCACTGTATACCGGAGTTTTGATTGTTCTTATTTAATGACCGAAACAGCAGATGTGTCCAGGCATTGATGCTTTCACTCCTTCAACTTCAGGGATACTGGCACACGTTTAGGTTACGTTAAAAAAATGATTCTTCTTCAACTTCTCTTTAATTCGCAAAATTTTGCGAAATAAAGGAAAATCTCGTCGTACGATTAACAGACATCACATTTGTCGCCTCAAAATTGAATTATTTCCTCCTGATCTTGATAAATTCATTCCCGAAGAGATTAATCGTCGTCCTACGATCCCGTGAATATCAGCGGCACCGAGCTCGTTTTCTCGAGAGCAAAAAAGAGAAGAAAAAGAGATCGTAATTGCGTTCTCGATTAATCTTCAATGCCGGAAAACGCGATTCATGAATCATTGCTTATCTCACCGCTGGGAAATGATAATGGCCGATAATGGCGACCCGCCCATTGATTACGTGGATAGTTTAATGGTAACACGTACACACATGGTACGACACGTTCTTTTTTTAGCGTCATATTTCTATTATATCGATCTCTCTCCTTCCCTGTCACACATCTTTCGTATATAATAAATTATATTGGACGCGCTCTTTCTTTCTCTCTCTCTTTTTCCTGTCTTACTTCTTCTTCCTGCTCCACCTGCGCAAGATAGCAAGTGGCGTTGGCAATCACGACTTGACAGATGTCAACTCGAACTCTTCAATCAATCATTGCGCGAATCCCGGCGGATTTAGCGATTACTCGATGCAGTGTCGTCACGCAGGAGGAAATAACAAAGTGCATTCTTCGAATGGCAATTTCCTGAACAGCTGGAAGGGCACATTTCGCGAGTGCGTCACTGAAAACTTCGTTTGGCAGTTAACTCTCGGTTTATTATCTTGGAAATTTAGTATTGGTTCAATAGAGGCATACCTAATCCGAGTAGGTGTAGAGATATATACTGAGAGAAAAAAATATCGAAGAAATCGAAAATCTTTATTCGGTGAGCACTAACAAAATATTTGCTTATATTAATATACGTATTTTTTGCATTGAGAAAAGATATTTCTCAAATAAGAAAATATACATTAAAAAAAATAAATAAATAAATATACATCTTAAAAACAGAACTTTTCATGAAAAAACAATTGTATTTTATTTAAATAAGAGAATTTAGATTTAAGTAGATGTGTTATTAGTTACCGAATATTTTTTATTTTTTTCTCTCAGTATGCAAGTTCTTACTCTGAACTCTCTTTTATTAATGCAAGTACCTCTGAATGTAACTTATGAGTCTTTTGATTGGCTTATAAACCAATATTTAAGGGCACTTTTATCGATAAAATAGAGTTCAGAATAAAAACCACATTCTTTCAAAGATTCAATTTGAAGAGCTTCGATAGGAGAGAATAAAAATTTCATTTTGAAAAATTAAGATTGCCAAAGATTCTAGATTAACGTGAACAAATGTCAATTATTTGCACGAGTTTGTTGTGAAACCGCCGGCCGTAAACTACTAACGTTTCGCGCGCAAAAGACGCCGTGAAAAACATGTCGCAATCCAGACAGATGTTCAGAAAATACGTCTTAAGTACGTCTAAAAGACGTATCACAGACGTCTCTTAGGTCCATATTCTGAACTCTTCTATCGAAAAATGTCTCCTGAAGTGACTCATTGCCGATTAGAGGGTTTATAGGCCACTTTTCAGAGGTACTTTTATCGATAAAAAAGAATTCACAGAATACGGACATTAGACATTCGCGCTGCACGTAAAGTAACAAGCTCGTCGCAATAATTCCTCCGGCCCGAAGTGCATCGGGAAACACGCAGTGAAAGTAACGATTCGCAATCAACAGCTTGATCGATCGCACGACAGACGCGTGTCAACACGCCACGTTACTCCCGGCAGCGAGCCGGTTGCCCGGTTAAAAATCGATACCTCGACAAGGACGCGTGACGCCTTGTGGAAGATACAGCAGGAATGCGCGCGTCTAGCTCGATCTTCCCCGTCGTCGCGGCGTTCGGGCCGTTTATGTTCGCGAGATGTGCCATATATTCGTTCATTCTTTCGTTCTTTCCGTCCTTCCACGTGCAAGTAAGCCTATTAAGCGTGTACCTCGCATGGCGACAGCGGCGTTCCACATCCTGAACGCCTGCCAGAGCAATATCACGGTGATGAGGATAATAGCGACGCGCCATCGGAAGCTTCCCAACGCCATCATCGTCGCAGAGAGTTATCGGCTGCGACGCGCGTCGACTCCTTCCTCCGCCACTCGTTCACTCGCTCGTCCGTCTGTCGGCGGGCGACGATACAGCCTCGTTAGGTGGCCGACGAAGACCAGCTGACGCAACGATTTCCACAGCGTCAAACACTGCTGTCATGGCATCGCGACGCGGACGATCGCGAACGTCGATACATCGTTGTCGGCCGGTCAACCGTCCCGAACTTACTCGGCATGCTGTGTCGTTTCTAATAGGATTTCACGGTCGCGTCAAGTGCCTTCCTATTTCTGTCTTTCTCTCTCCTTGGTCGTTCTCGCGGCGCGCCGCGTCGAAACGAGGTTATGTCGCGGCTGCTGCGAGTATCGCCTAACCTCACCTCGCGCGTGCATTGGTCTTTTTCTTCTTGTTATTGGTCTAGATGCTTAGCAAGATGCCAACCTTGCACACAAGCCACTATCTAGATGTGGTTTTTCAGGGAAGCATATTGGTATACCTTGAATTTGATCTCTTCGATAGGAGCTTTGAAATTTCCATGAAATGCAATATTTAAGCAAAGAAACATGTTTTATGTAATTTTATGTCTATTGTATATGTTATTGATTAAAATATTTAGGCAGTGATATGATAGATGGTTAGAATATCTTTTCTCACTTTGTTGATGCTTAAACAAAATAGTATTCTAAATGGAAATTTCATATAAAAGATTTATATCATATAAAAGTTATTTCTAAACTTAAATATATACACATATGTGTGTGCACATGTATTTATATTACAAAACTTTGTATTACATTCATTTTCCTAAACTCTGTAACTCATCAATGAACGTTATGCATTTGGTCTTGAGTACCTTAACAGCTTCTTTAAATAACACAGCCGATGGTAGCGCTCCCAGAGTTTCCACAGTGACTAAAAATCAAGAAAAATCATCAAGAAAGAAAAGAGAAGTAGAACATTTCTAAATTATTTCATTATTTCCTATTAAGGTAAAAGTACCAATAAAAGAATCGACCAGATTCATACTACTGTTTTGGTCTTTAAATACAACTATTTAAACTTTCAATATAGATTACATACATATATATATTGAATATATACATATATTCTATACTTAAATATTCGTTTTAGAAAACTGAAACAATAAGAAAGTTCAGAACTAGAAAGCTGTCTAGGAATTAGTATTTCTACTTTACTACATGTGTGACTTGTACATCAATAACTATTATGTTGACTCAAACTGATCCTTCTCTCTGGTGATTCCTTGTTTACTCGTACTCACAGATAAAATGATCCGGTATGCGAGTTAACTTTACGCAGCCCTTAAGCTCAGGATAACGGAAGACATTCCTGGAGCAATAGTCATACCGAGCATTCTTCACGCGTGCTTCACGTACAGTCTCACCCGAAGCAGTCTTCTGTTCCACTACTTCTATCACGCCTGGGCTGAAGGAACTTTTTAAGAGATCCGCTTTCTTGCCGGTCACAGGCTTTAGTAGTTCGATGTGCGGTAAGAGACGATACGTCGCGATGGCTAAACATATATTATTATTTTGCATGAGTTTTGTTTGATTTTTTCTATATGATCAACTTTGCATGAAATACTTGATGAAGAATAGAAGACGATATCAAAGCTACTGTTTTCATGTCGGTATCTTTATCGTACAAATGCTTTTAAAACATCGAGTATCATGTAAAAGTGAAGCTTTTATACAATTATTATGTAAAAACTTAGTTTAGCATAACTTTAAAACTCAGTTTTATAAAAAAAATTAAATTAGCATTTTCATATCAGCATAGTAAAATAATCTCGGTATTCAATCCCTTGAATGAAAAGTATTTTGTATATGTGTATTACTGTATATATTTTACGTACACACGGGAGAATATTTAGCGTGATCCTTGCTGATGCCCTTAAACGCGTGCATGTACGCGTGAATCTCGTGGCCGGGACGCATCTTCGCTATCAATATGTCGTTTTCCAGTACGCATAGTTCCTCTGGTCCATGTGGGAACATCTCTCCTTGTCGGCCTATTGGCACCCATTTGATGTCTTTGCTATAAACTGTAAGAAGAAACGTTCCTCATTGTTCTGTACAGTTACATATTCCACGATTTATTACTATAATAGATAAATTAATACAATTGTGATGATGTTTATTTATCACAATCTCATATTGCTGCAATATATATTATTGCTATATTACATTTACAGTTATGGCTGTGTTCTGATATTCACTGCCAGTGCTAAATATATCTATATAGCTTCAACACTTATTAATATAAAATATAGACTTCCAGTACTGATAAAGAATATTGAAATACAACTTATGTTGGAACAATTTATGTTACATACAAAAAATACATAAGATAATGTATCTTCTAATAAATATTCTAAATATCTTTATAAGTCTGATGAGATACCATTTCCGTTTTTATATATCTCTTCTGGTAAATTGGTCGACTCCTGCGACTTTTGCGGATTCTTTGTACATGTGACTTTTAACTCGTATCTTAAAGTATCTAGATCGCTGACCTCGTCGTCTTTTCTGGTATTGCCCGATGGATACTCAAATAATCGAGGGTCCGCCCGCAGAGGTATAAGACCCAACCTAGACAGCAAGATATATATATTTTACATTAGGTTATTTATGTCTATATTACTTAAATAAATACATTCATGAACATATATATATATATGTGTGTGTATATATATGTATAAAAGTAAATATATTTACTTTATTTCCCAGTGGAAAATATATATATATGTATATAATAATAAATAATATATATGGAATATATATAATATTTAATATAAAATAACTTTTTATGTGAATAAAAGTAGATATAAAATGTTTTGCTTTATATTTAAAAAATATTTTTTATGTTACTTTATATTTTTTATATAAGCTATATCTATGATAGAAAATTTGCATAAGAGTGACTAGATAATCTCTGTTACCTGTGTGCAAGTACTTCATCTTGGACCACACTAGTATTATTTATGATATAAACCTTTTCAATAGCCATACTTGGTACTTCACTCAAGAGTATTCTACGAAATGCATTGACCAGCGTAGCAGAACAACCAACCATATCGAATTCTAATACATTATCCTTGTCTTCCACTACTTCTATCTTCATCGTCTGACAAGAAACATTTTAATTATACACCAACATTATTGTACAGTAAATCGATTCTGCGTGATACAAGTGTTACCTTTTGAAATTTTTCCAACGGCGATGCATCTTTAGCTGCTTCATTACGCACATAACCCATAAACTCGAAAGTCTGTTAAAGAAAATATATATTACTCGCGTATTAATTAGAATGTAACTCCAAAAATATTAATAATGAAAAAATATTTTACAAAATTTCTCTATCGTAAACTAACATTTTCTACTCCATGCTCTCCCAAAAACATCTGCGGAGGAGGTCTCTCTCCATTCATCATTTTCAAATTTTCGCTTCAATAATGTCGAGGTCTGTAGTCGCGTTAATAATTTTCTTTTTTTTATAACAGTGCTTGGACAGTCGATGTAATTGATAATATCTTATACAGAAAGGTTAATCTAGGTTAAGTGCATTTCATTCAACAACACACCGGGACTACGTTTCTTTTGGGCCCCACGCGCTATAAGCGCCATTCTACCTTTATGGTTAGACGACAGTTTCCCGAAAAATGGAGGGGATAATGTTGGTACTAAGGAAAATCTCTACACGATATAATTTAAAGATCTGTTCTTTGTAATGGCTCCTGCACACAGAACGCGGTAATCCTTACCGCGCGACAGAAATTCGCGTGGTAGCCAATCAATATGCTGGTTTCTGTGATAACCTCTAGCTCTTACGGAAAAACAACATATTGATTGGCTGTCGCGCGAACTTCCGCCGCGCGGCAAGCATTAGGGCTATCGCACACAAATTGACATAACTGCATATGTATAGCATAAGATCGTATAGACCAATGAGCATCGAATATTAAGCATCGAACACCAATATGGCGACTTAATACTCGATGCTCATTGGTACGGTCTTATGCTATGCATATGCAGTTATGTCAATTTGTGTGCGATAGCCCTTACCGCGTCCTGTGTGCAGGAGCCATAATTCTTAAAATAGTTGCGTATACGTAAGTTTTACTGCGCAAGTTTAATTGTACCATAAAATAGCTGCACAATGAAAATTACGTATATGCAAAAATTTCAAGAATAGGGGCCCAGGGCTGTGTTCCAAAACTCTGCTTGACGGGTAGAGTAGCATTTAATTGACCAATAAGAACAAAGAAAACTAGGATTTCTTTATCATGATTGGTCAATTAAATGTATGTGATGCCCAAGAGGCAGCATGCGTTCCAAGTAGTATATTTTCAATGCGCATACTCCGTAACCACATGCAAAAATACGTGCATTTGAAATGTGTGTATTCATATATCACTTGTTGAGTTGTATCATGACTTTAATGCAACAAAAGTAAATGCAATAAAAGTTAATACAAAAAAAGTATATTAAATCTATATCAGAAGTAGGGAACCACACACATACAAACACAGATCGATTGTTCCAATCTCTCGGTAAACTACCTACGGTTAAATCGTGTATCTGTCTCCACCCAATTTAAAGAAAAAACGAAGACAGATGATTTAACTGTTAAGTAGCTTGCCAAAAGATTAGAACAATCGATCCTAAATCATATATGACAAGTGGTCTGTCTGTTCTTTTCAGCTGCACTGCTAAACTGATGCAATAAGTTAAGGGGGGAAATCCAATTAGAACTTTCAAAAAATCGAATTTTTTTTTTTTGCATAAAATGTTTATTTAACATTGTAAGAATATGTTCCCAACGTTTTAAATCGAAATTCGCAGCCGTTCGGAAGTTATGGCCTCCGAGCGCAACAAATCTCTTGAGCAGCGTCGAGGCTCTAATAGCACGCAGCAGGTATACTCACCCGGAGCGGGGATTTTACCTTTCAGGGCTGCGATCCAAAACGTATAGAGATGTAATTATAGTTTTACTGTAGGTTTTGGAACGCACCCCTGGTAGATGGCTTTTATTTCTATTGTTACGTTTAGTCGAAACCGTTGGGTCCGTTGGCGCTGGCATCGAGCAGAACCGGTTTTCAGTTTAGCTCCGAAGTTCGGCCTGTACAAAACGACAGTGCAAATTCGAAATGTCCTATCCGAAAGGCACACACGCCGAACCAAAACAATCGAAACCACGCAAAAGAAAGTTCCATGGTAATCAGTTTTCAAATAAAAAGAGTGAAGATGAAGGATGTGAAAGTACGAGTGCAAGAAAACTCTCCAATGCTAGTGCTGAAGATATTCACTGGAATCCATTGCATGGCTATCGTTTGATTGAAATATTCACCGTTTTTACAGCCTTGACAGAGCTCCTTGTTTGTCGTGTTTGTAAACAGAATGTAAAGTTTGAAGAAGCTGGGAATCGAGGCCTCGGTTTCAAGATAGTTTTACTTTGTCGCTGTGGTCAGAGAAACATCAATTCAGGACCACTAATCAACACTGGATACGAAGTGAATCGTCGGATGGTGTTTGTTATGCGACTCTTAGGTGTTGGCAGAGAGGGTATTAATTTATTCTGCAACCTCATGGACATTTGTAAAGGAATGAATGAGAGCACGTATAATAATATCATCACGTATATTCACTCCTGTACAAAATCTGTTTTTGAAAGTCTCTGCAAGAAAGCTATCGAAGAAGAAAAAAAATTCAATGAAGAACATGAGAGGTCTATTTTAGATTTGAAAGTCTCTGGAGATGGCTCGTGGAAAAAACGTGGATTCAAATCGCTGTACGGAGTTGTAACGGTCATAGGCTACTATTCGGGCAAAGTCATCGATTTAGTTATCAAAAGTAGCTATTGCCATGCATGCACATTTTGGAAAAAAAAGGTGAACACTCCAGAATACGAAGAGTGGTATATAAATCACGAGGAAGAGTGTACAAAAAATCACGAGGGCTCAGCCGGAAAAATGGAGGTCGATGCGATTACAGAAATCTTTTTAAGATCAGAGGAAAAGTACGGCGTTAAATATGGTAATTATATTGGAGACGGAGACTCCAAAACTTTCAAGGCCATTCTAGATAAGAATCCTTACGGTGATGAATTTCAAGTTGCAAAAAGCGAATGCATTGGCCACGTAGAGAAAAGAATGGGCACTCGGCTCCGAAATATAAAAAAAACACAAAAACTCGGTGGTAAGGGCAAACTAACGGATGCTTTAATTAAAAAGCTCACAACGTACTATGGTCTGGCAATTAGAAGAAATGCGAATAGTATTGAGGGAATGAAAAAAAGTATTATAGCCACTTATTACCATTTGATCTCTACGGATGAGAAGCCACAGCACGAATACTGCCCGCCCGGCGAAGACAGCTGGTGTAAGTGGCAGAAAGAAAAAGCTATTGAAGCAAATTTGGATTCTTTTGAGCACCCTCCTCCACTCGATCCAACAGTCGCAAAACACATTCTTCCAATTTATGAAGATTTATCTAAGGAAGAATTACTTCAGAGATGCTTGGGCAGTCATACGCAGAATTCAAATGAAAGTTTCAATTCTACGATTTGGCGTTTAGCTCCAAAACATCTTAATTCTGGGCTGAAAATAGTTGAAATTGCATCCTACATCGCTGCTGGAGTCTTCAATGAAGGATATTCTTCCATTCTACAAATTATGATGGAGTTACAAATAATTATTGGGAGCCAGACCAAGCACTATGCTGAGAACGTCGACGGGCGCCGGGTATCTCGACAGGAGCGGCGCAACTCTTTCAACTCTAAAGAAGCTCGAAAGGCCAGAAGAGAGCAGTTATTGGAGCAGAACGAGTTCTTCGAGGAAGCAGAAGGATTGTTCTATGGCGCCGGGATTGCTGACTAAGAGGTAAATTATAGATATCTTGTATCTTTTACTTGTCAAAACTTTAAACACGTTTTTCTCAAAACTGTACTTTTTTGCACTGCTGGAACTCTCATTTAAAAACTATTCAACCGATCGCGCTGAACTTTCGCACACAACTTCATGACATCAGTACAATGTCGGTGAACCTAAATGTTTGTGAAAATTATAATAAAAAATCACTTATTTATTGCAAAAATTGTGCAGAGAAAACGTCAAAAAATGGAAATTTATTTTCATAAGCGTTTCATATTCAAAATTTTTGACTTTTTTCAATTTTTTTAGGTTCAATTACGAATTATGGGTATAAATAATAAGAATTTTTTCGCTGCCTGTTATAGGATCAATATCACGGACGCCATTTGTCCAGCAGCTGAGCAACTCGCACGCGTACCTGCCAAATGGGATGCTTCATATGTCCGCCATTTTTAAATATTTTTGGAAAAAAAAATACGTATGGACAGTCCAAAACATATATAAATAAATGTTTAAGTTTGAAAAATATAGAAAAATTCTTTCTCCTACAAAAAAATTCTTGAAAATAGCTTATTTTTCCTCGTTCTAATTGGATTTCCCCCCTTAAAGTGAGAAAAAATATACTTGTCTCACTTTAACTTATTGCACTAGTTCAGCAGTTAGCTGAAAAGAACAGAGAAGAGAGAGAGATAACAAAGATAACAATTATATAAAAACGTGATAGAGCTACATGACATCACATTCCAATATTGTTCACGCTTATAAACGGGATTCTAATAAAATTTGAACGTATACGTATTAGTTTGTAATCTTACTGTATTAATCGTTAATACAGTGGAAAGTTATAATATTAAATTCTGTCACTAAAATTTTCTTTTGTTTAGATATAATTATGGCTCAAAATAAAAATGTCGATTTGAGCATAGTGAATGACAAGTTTACTGAAGAAGTGCTGAAAGATATTCTCTGCAAGGCATATAATGGGAAAAAAGTGCAACTGACAGATTGGAAGTTTGATAATGAATTTAACAAAGGTGACAACTACTCGTCAACTATGTATAAAGGTATATTATATGGTATTACGGATGACGAAACAAAACAAGAAGTTCAAGTTAATTTTGTTGTAAAGCCCATTCCACGAAATGTTGGTCGCAGGAAGACTTTTAGAAGTGCAGAGTTCTTCTCTAATGAGATTATTTTTTATACACAGGCAAGGATCTAACAAATTTATTTTATTTTTATACGAGTTTCTACGTGTTAAAATATATTATCCTACCAAATTTTACAGAAATTGATGAGGTTCCCCCTTCATAATTACCTTTTTATATACTTATATATTTTTTTTTCTGAAAAAATTGACATTACTCTTGTGTACAAACAGATTAACACATTTTTCAACAATTATTACTTTGCAGGTAGTTCCTAAGTTTGAGAAGTTCTTGAAAGAAAAAGGACAGAGCAAGCTGTTACGTATACCACGTTATCTAGCCTCATACATGGATGGTGAAAATGATTTTATAGTGCTAGAAGACCTCTCTCCTCTAGGATTTGAAGCTGCATCAGCAGAGAGTGATATAGACTGGACAGAATTCTTGGTAATATTGGAGACATTGTCAAAATTTCATGCTGTCTCATTTGCGTATAAGGATCAAAATAAAGAGGAATTTACTGAGATGACAAAATGTTTGAAAGACACATTTTTTGGCAAACATAATTGGAACTGGTACCGAAAATTCCATGTATGTAGTGCTGTTTTAATAATTATACATAATATCTATATAATATTACATAAAATAATTATTATTACAAACTAAGTCTTCCTTTTAGGAGAGATTAATAAATATAGCTAAAGATGCATTGACTGAGTATCCTAATAATAAGGCTGTGAAGCAATTTAATTCCTATGAATTTGGTGTACTTTATGACATATCTTCAGAGTTAGCATGTGAAAGGAAACATGCTGCTACGTCTGTTATATGCGCGGGTGACTGTTGGGCTCCAAACTTTTTAGTTCGGGATATTGGTCAAAATCAGAAGGAAGCATTATTACTCGACTTTCAAGTAGCACGTACCGCTAATCCTTCCACGGACTTATCATCCCTGGTTTACTCGTGCACTCAGAAGCCATTTCGAGATCAATATTTTGACACTATCTTGAAAACTTATCATTCTGTATTGAGTGATGCTATTAAAACTCTTGGATCTGATCCAGAAAAGATCTATCCATGGGATTTTTTCATGAAAGAAGTATATTTTATATATTTTGTAGTGTAAGAGTTCTCTTCCTTTTTCTGTGCAAAGTAAAACTTTTGATATCAATTGTAGGTGAAGGAAAATTTTATTGTGGGTGTTGTCTTCGCAATTGAAGCTATTCCATTTATATTATTGAATCCATCTGAATTGTTCGATTTGGATGTTATTAAAGGTGACAAGGCAATAGATATTGCTGATGTATGGGTCTTTCCTGACATTGCAACATCAAGTGGGAAACAAAGATTAGCAGATATGCTGATTCATGCTGTTGAGCATGGATATCTATAACATCAATTTTTACACAAAAAATATCTTCACTGTTTCTGTAAAATTAGTCTTAACAGTACAAGCTTATCAATTAAGAAACAATAATATATTATAGGAAAAATTATATTTCTAGTAATAGAATTTCTGAGGAACTTGCAAAATTTCTTTTTATAAAAGAGAAATTTATCTCAATCATGATATAAACACTAAACATCTTGTTCCTAAGTCTCTTTAAGAGGTTCCTATATTCTTGTTAGCTTCTAACAATAGCTTTTTAAAATAATGTATATATATGTATTTAGGAGAAAAATGACATTTTATATATAATTTTTTATTAAATCTGTCAGCAGTAAATAAAATAAAAACAGTAATTTCCATGCGCGGAGAAGGCTTCTCTCCCTTCTTCATTTTCAAATTTTCGCTACAATAATGTCAAGATCTACTCAATTATGTCAAGATATATCAAGATCTATAAGTTGCAGAAATATTACGCTCGTGTTAAAAATTTTTTTCTTTTTATAAGAGTGCTTGAACAATTGATGCAATCAGATAATAATATCTGTTTTATGTTAAAAATGTTCATAGTTACGCGTCCCGTTCAACATACCCAGAAATTTCAATACTATGTGGTCATAGATTGAATAGAAACTGAACATTCCGAAAAGGCTGTTAAGATTTGATTAAAAAAAGATGATATGTAAAATGTACTGCTGGCAGTCGGTCTTTGTCTAACCTGACTTCTATTGGAAGATAATATGCTTCTGGACAGTAGGAGGAAATATAACTCAATAGTCATACATTTGTTTTCTTCTCATTAGGTTTTTGCAATATCGTATCTCAGATACGAAAGTACGTTCCGATTTTCAGTGTCAGTTCTTCAAATCTATAAGATACGTATAACACAAACTATATATTCGCAGTACTGACAGCGAAATATACTTTAACCTTACTGTACCTGGAAGATAATGGGTTCAGCGAACTCAACAGTTGCACAACAGTTGAGTAATTCGTCAATGTAATTGGTTTAGATTTAGGAATCTAACGGTAAGAACCAATAATCGTTAATTGCTCACTGAGCGCTTTTTCCGCTGAACGCGCCCAATATTGCAAAAACTTCATTCATTTTGGTCTAGAACGTGTTCCATTGATTAGATTCCATGGTCGTTTCACTCATCTGCTACGTTCATGCCAGTGGATTTAGCGATTATAATATTATCATTTATTGTAAAGTCAGTTGAACCGTACGTCAGTGCGTTCTAATTATCTTGGATCATGATATCATTAATTGTTATTATCTTATAAAAATATCTACTCCGAAGCATATCCTTCCTTCCTTCCTTCAATATATGGCTACAGGCCTCTATAAGAGTAATGCCCCTACGCCAGTTTCCGATTAATGATATAATTTGAGAGTAAAGTCTTGGAAATTTCCAAGACACGGTCCAAAAAAATCACAAGGTCCGAACATGTTCGAACACGTCTTGTCGTGACGGCGGTTAGGCCGGAACTCTACTCCGAAGCCTATAAAAGCGGCAAACGGACCGCACCCAATGACACTTCAACGAAAGGTCATAGATAAATTAATTTTGATACGAGTTAAGGCTTCTGTATGACAGTGAACGTTATCAAGTACGTGTCTTTCGTCTAAATTCCAATGTCAGAAAAGTCAGACTTCTCGAAACGGCAACATATGCATTATAAATTATAAATATTTTTATCATTGCAGAGTAACGCTTGACTGTCTGGATAAATTATACATGACAAGATAACAATTATATAAAAGCGCGATAAAGCTCTACATGACATTACATTCCAATATTGTTCACTCTTGTAAACGGAATTCTAATAAAATTTGAACGTATACATATTGGTTTGTAATTTTATTGTATTAATCGTTAACATAGTGAAAAGTTATTAAATTATGTCACTAAAATTTTATTTTGTTTAGACATAATCATGGCTCAAAATAAAAAAGTCAACTTGAGCTCGATGGTGAATCATAAGTTTACTGAAGAAGTGCTGAAAGATATTCTATGCAAGGCCTACGATGGGAAGAAAGTGCAACTGACAGATTGGAAGTTTGGTGATGAATTTACCAAAGGTGACAGCTACTTGTCAACTGTCTACAAAGGTGTATTATATGGTATTACGGATGACGAGGCAAGACAAGAAGTTCAAGTTAATTTTGTTGTAAAGTCCATTCCACAGAATGTTGGTCGCAAGAAGACTTTTAGAAGTTCAGATTTTTTCTCTAATGAGATTATTTTTTATACACAGGCAAGGATATAACAAATTTATTTTACATTTATATATATATATATATATATATATATATATCTTTCTGAAAAAGTTGATATTACTCTTGTATACAAACAGATTAACACATTTTTCAACAATTGTTATTTTGCAGGTGGTCCCTAAGTTTGAGAAGTTCTTGAAAGAAAAAGGACAGAGCAAGCTGTTACGTATACCACGTTATCTAGTCTCCTACATGGATGGTGAGAATGATTTTATAGTGCTAGAAGATCTCTCTCCCTTAGGATTTGGACCTGCATCGAGACAGAGCTGTATAAATTGGGCAGAATGCTTGGTAATATTGGAGGCATTGTCAAAATTTCATGCTATCTCATTTGCATATAAGGATCAAAACAAGGAGGAATTTACTGAAATGACTAAATGTTTGAAAGAGACTTATTTTGGCAAACATAATTGGGACTGGTATCGAAGATTCCATGTATGTAGT
>NW_022639547.1:414867-429762 GCF_010583005.1 Odontomachus brunneus
TCAGAAAAGTCAGACTTCTCGAAACGGCAACATATGCATTATAAATTATAAATATTTTTATCATTGCAGAGTAACGCTTGACTGTCTGGATAAATTATACATGACAAGATAACAATTATATAAAAGCGCGATAAAGCTCTACATGACATTACATTCCAATATTGTTCACTCTTGTAAACGGAATTCTAATAAAATTTGAACGTATACATATTGGTTTGTAATTTTATTGTATTAATCGTTAACATAGTGAAAAGTTATTAAATTATGTCACTAAAATTTTATTTTGTTTAGACATAATCATGGCTCAAAATAAAAAAGTCAACTTGAGCTCGATGGTGAATCATAAGTTTACTGAAGAAGTGCTGAAAGATATTCTATGCAAGGCCTACGATGGGAAGAAAGTGCAACTGACAGATTGGAAGTTTGGTGATGAATTTACCAAAGGTGACAGCTACTTGTCAACTGTCTACAAAGGTGTATTATATGGTATTACGGATGACGAGGCAAGACAAGAAGTTCAAGTTAATTTTGTTGTAAAGTCCATTCCACAGAATGTTGCTCGCAAGAAAACTTTTAGAAGTTCAGATTTTTTCTCTAATGAGATTATTTTTTATACACAGGCAAGGATATAACAAATTTATTTTACATTTATATATATATATATATATATATATATATATCTTTCTGAAAAAGTTGATATTACTCTTGTATACAAACAGATTAACACATTTTTCAACAATTGTTATTTTGCAGGTGGTCCCTAAGTTTGAGAAGTTCTTGAAAGAAAAAGGACAGAGCAAGCTGTTACGTATACCACGTTATCTAGTCTCCTACATGGATGGTGAGAATGATTTTATAGTGCTAGAAGATCTCTCTCCCTTAGGATTTGGACCTGCATCGAGACAGAGCTGTATAAATTGGGCAGAATGCTTGGTAATATTGGAGGCATTGTCAAAATTTCATGCTATCTCATTTGCATATAAGGATCAAAACAAGGAGGAATTTACTGAAATGACTAAATGTTTGAAAGAGACTTATTTTGGCAAACATAATTGGGACTGGTATCGAAGATTCCATGTATGTAGTACTGTTTTATGTAATAATATGTAATATTTATATAATCACAAAATAATTTAATTATTATTATAAATTAAGTCTTCCTTTCTCTCTCTTTCTCTTCTAGGAGAGACTAATAGAAATATCTCAACATGCATTAACTGCTGAGTATCCTGATAGTAAAGCTCTGAAGCAATTCAATTCCTATAAATTTGGCACACTTTATGACAAGTGTTCAGAGATAGTGTGTGAAAGAAAACATGCTCCTACATCTGTTATATGTGCGGGTGACTGTTGGGCTCCAAACTTTTTAGTTCGAGATATTGGTCAAAATCAGAAGGAAGCATTAGTACTCGACTTTCAACTAGCACGTACCGCCAATCTTTCCACGGACTTATCATTCCTGATTTACTCGTGCACTCACAAGTCATTTCGAGATCAATATTTTGACACTACTTTGAAAACTTATCATTCTTTATTGAGTGATGCTATTAAAACTCTTGGATCTGATCCAGAAAAGATTTATCCATGGGATTTGTTCATGAAAGAAGTAAATTTCATCTATTTTGTAGTGTAAAAGTTTTCCTCTTTTTGTATAAAGTAAAATTACTAATTTTGATATCAATTATAGGTGAAGGAGAATTTTATCTTAGGTGTTGTCTTCGCAACTGAAGCTATTCCATTTGCAATAATGGACCCGTCTGAATCGTTCGACTTGGACGTTCTCGTTAAAGGTGACGAAGCAGTAGATATTGCTGATGTATGGGCCTTGCGCAACATTGCAACATCGAGTGGAAGACGAAGATTAGCGGATATGCTAATTCATGCTGTTGAACATGGATATCTATAACGAAAATTTTCACAAAAATCTTGACTGTTTGTGTAAAATTAGTCTTAATATCAAGCTCGTCAACCATGAAACCGTGATGTATTATAAAGAAAATTGTATTTTTAGTAACATAATTTCTGAGCAACTTGCGCATACTCCGTGACACATGTAAAAATGCGTGCATTTGAAATGTGTGTGTATTTATATATCACTTATTGAGTTGTATCATGACCTTAATGCAATAGAAAAAAAAAGTATATTAAATCTATATCAGAAGTAGGGAACCTCAGTGTCGATTGTTCCCATCTCTCGGTAAGCTAACAGTTAAATCGTGTGTCTGTCTCCGTCCAATTTAAAGAAAAAACGAAGACAGATGATTTAACTATTAGGTAGCTTGCGAAAAGATTGGAACAATCGGTCCTAAATCATACATGACAAGTGGTCTGTTCTTTTCAGCTGCACTGCTGAACTGGTGTAATAAGTTAGTGAGACAAGTATATTTTTTTTCACTCTAAACTTATTGCACCAGTACTGACAGTGATTGTCAAAATATACTTTAACCTTACTGTATCTGCAAGATAATATTGCAAAAATTTCGTATTCATTTTTGCCTAGAACGTGTTCCATTGATTAAATTCAATGATCGTTTCACTTGTCTGCTACTTGTCTTTATGCCAATGGATTTAACGATGGTGATATCATCATTACGTATTATCTATTATGTAAGGTCAATTGAAACGTACGTCAGTGCATTCTAACTCCTTGCGTTATGATGTCATTAATTGTTATTCTGTTATAAAAACATCTACTCCGAAGCCTATAAAAGCGGCAAACGGACCGCACCCAATGACACTTCGGCGAAAGGTTATGGATAAATCAAGTTTAATACGAGTTAAGGCTTCTGTATGACTGTGAAAGTTATCAAGTATGTCTCTCGCCTAAATTCCATTGTCGGAAAAGTCAGACTTCTCGAAACAGGAATATATGCATTATAAATTATAAATATTTTTATCATAGCAGAGTGACGCTTGATTGCCTGGATAAATCATATATGACAAGATAAGAATTATATAAAAGCGCGATAGAGCTCTACATGACATTACATTCCAATATTGTTCACGCTTGTAAACGGGATTCTAATAAAATTTGAACATACCAGGTGTAGAAGTATGAAACCGGAATTTTTTTATACAAATAAGACGTCTGTTGTTCGAAAGTGATAAATAATACTTTATTCAAAATAATTTCCACTGTTTTGAACACATTTTTCCCACCTCTCTGGCAGTTTATGAATGCCGTGCCAAAAAAACTTTTCATCTTTTGAAGCGAACCAGTTATCTAGCCATTTTTCCACATTTTCATACGAATCGAAGCGTTGGTTAGCGAGAGCGTGTCCTAGCGATGCGAACAGGTGATAATCGGACGGAGCCAAGTCTGGAGAATAAGCCGCATGCGGTAGTAATTCCCAACTGAACGACTCGATCGTTTCCTTGACCCGTTTTGCTGTATGTGATGGGGCATTATCATGGAGCAAAATGACATTGTGTTGCCTTTTTGCATATTCTGGTCGTTTTTTAGTCAATGTTCGATTTAAATCGATCATTTGTTGTTGGTAGCGATTAGTATTGACGGTTTGACCAGGTTTCAGCAGTTCATAGTTCATAGTTCATAGTTCATAGTTCTTCGTTCCTCACGTCAAAATCACCACTTTTGAATTTTTTAAACCACTCGAAACACTGAGATTTACCAAGAGCATATTCACCGTAAGCTTCGACAAGCATTCGATGTGATTCTGCAGCAGTTTTCTTTAAATGATAACAGAAAATCAATGCTGTCCGCAAATCATAGTTAGTAGGCTCGAAACGTGACATGTTTAAGGTTATACAAAAATATACTAGAGAATGAAAGTTGGGGTTATGTTTGTTGACAATATTCGTCAGCTGTTAGGAGAATATAATAGCGCGGCAGTAACGGTCTTACGGTCACTAAACTGAACGCTGGCACCATTTATAGGGGAATTCCGGTTTCATACTTCTACACCTGGTATATGGATTTGTTTGTAATTTTGTTGTATTTATCGTTGTGACTGTTAACACAGTGAAAAGTTATTAAATTATATCACTAAAATTTTCTTTTGTTTAGACATAATCATGGCTCAAAATAAAAAAGTCGACTTGAGCTCGATGGTGAATCATAAGTTTACTCAAGAAGTGCTGACAGATATTCTATGCAAGGTCTATGATGGGAAGAAAGTGCAACTGACAGATTGGAAGTTTGGTGATGGATTTACCAAAGGTGACAACTACTTGTCAACTGTCTACAAAGGTGTATTATATGGTATTACAGATGACAAGGCAAAACAAGAAATTCAAGTTAACTTTGTTGTAAAGTTCATTCCTCAGAATGTTGCTCGCAAGAAAACTTTTAGAAGTTCAGATTTTTTCTCTAATGAGATTATTTTTTATACACAGGCAAGGATATAACAAATTTATTTTACATTTATATATATATATATATATATATATCTTTCTGAAAAAGTTGACATTACTCTTGTATATAAACAAATTAAAGGAACATCTACATTGGAAGTAAATAGCAAGAAGTAGGAAGTAAGAGTAAGAAATTGACCAACCACAGTCGAATGTGAGAAGAATAATCAACTATGATTGATCAATTTCTTATTCTTACTTCCTACTTCTTACTGCTTACTTCCAATGTAGACGTCCCTTAACACATTTTTCAACAATTGTTATTTTGCAGGTGGTCCCTAAGTTTGAGAAGTTCTTGAAAGAAAAAGGACAGAGTAAGCTGTTACGTATACCACACTATCTAATCTCCTATATGGATGGTGAAAATGATTTTATAGTGCTAGAAGACCTCTCTCCCCTAGGATTTGGACCTGCATCGAGACAGAGCTGTATAGATTGGGCAGAATGCTTAGTAATATTGGAGGCATTGTCAAAATTTCATGCTATCTCATTTGCATACAAGGATCAAAACAAGGAGGAATTTACTGAAATGACTAAATGTTTGAAAGAGACTTATTTTGGCAAACATAATTGGAACTGGTATCGAAGATACCATGTATGTAGTGCTGTTTATATATAATAATGTATAATATTTATATAATTCTATAAAATAATTTAATTATTATTATAAATGAAGTCTTTCTCTCTCTTTCTCTCTTCTAGGAGAAACTATTAGAAATATCTCGACATGCATTAACTACCGAGTATCCTGATAGTAAAGCTGTGAAGCAATTCAATTCCTATAAATTTGGCGCACTTTATGAGAAGTGTTCAGAGTTAGTGTGTGAAAGAAAACATGCTCCTACGTCCATTATATGTGCGGGTGACTGTTGGGCTCCAAACTTTTTAATTCGAGATATTGGTCAAAATCGGAAGGAAGCTGTATTACTCGACTTTCAACTAGCACGGACCGCCAATCCTTCCACGGACTTATCATTCCTGATTTACTCATGCACCCACAAGCCATTTCGAGATCAATATTTTGACACCATCTTGAAAACTTATCATTCTTTATTGAGTGATGCTATTAAAACTCTTGGATCTGATCCAGAAAAGATTTATCCATGGGATTTGTTCATGAAAGAAGTAAATTTCATCTATTTTGTAATGTAAAAGTTTTCCTCTTTTTATATAAAGTAAAATTATTAATTTTGATATCAATTATAGGTGAAGGAGAATTTTATCTTAGGTGTTGTCTTCGCAATTGAAGCTATTCCATTTGCATTATTGGATCCATCTGAATTGTTCGATTTGGACGATCTCGTTAAAGGTGACGAAGCAATGGATATTGCCGATGTATGGGCCTCGCTCAAGATTGCAACATCTAGTGGAAGACGAAGATTAGCGGATATGCTAATTCATGCTGTTGAGCATGGATATCTATAACGAAAATTTTCATACAAATATCTTCACTGTTTGTGTACAGTTAATCTTAGTAGCACAAGCTCGTCAACCATGAAACCGTGATGTATTATAGAGAAAATTATATTTTTAGTAACAGAATCTCCGAGCAACTTACAAGAATTTTTTATAGAAAAGAAATTTATCTCAACAGCTATTGAAATACTATACATCTAGTTCTTAGCTCTCCACGAGAGGTCTCTGTAACCCCTCGCTCTTGCCAGCCTCTAAAATTATGTGTACACATATATTTAGAAGAAATGACATTTTATACATAATCTTTATTAAATGTGCTTGCATTAAATAAAATAAAGACAGTCTATATTTGTATAATTTCAATAACAACAACATAGATTCAATTATAATTCGTATAAGAGTAGAGATATAGCCATCCATATTTATACAGCCTACATATATAGCTTTTTACATCAGCCAGTAGATGATAAGACTCTGCGTTATCACATAGCTTTATTAATTGGGTGGAAATGTATATATATTGGTAGAAATATCTTGTATTTTTCTTTCTTTTTAGGAAAAGTACATCTATATTGCTGAAAAGCACAATATGTCAATGATAAATGCATCACAGATGCGTATCTGATGTTAACATCTCGCTGTACTAAGCAAATAGCTTGATTCGAGTAGAGACGCTGGAAAAATTTATTAAGTCTGTTTCGCGCGATTGTTAGTTTCTCGCTTATCTACTTCGAGAGAAATCACGATAGAGTTAATCGAGAATCTCTTGTTAAACCACACGATGTTGAGAGTAACTTTACACCGATAACATGTACAATATGTACCCTAACAGCACAGATGTTCAGGGGACATCCAGAATATATCCTGAGGAAGTCCTGAGGAAGTCCTGAGGACATTTCTTCGTTCTCAGGACGTCCTCAGGAGATTTTATGCTGTCTGGGTAATAGCACGAACGGTGCGCTCCGCTATAAAATAGCTCTATGTGTTCTGATGTTGAACGTTGTTTGTTAAAACGTTACTCGCGTCGAAAACGGTCGTGTCTTCGTCATCTTCTTCCTCCAACGGCAGTGGTCGCATCTCGACGTCCTGCCTGTGCGTAAGGACACCGTACTTTCGAACCATCTGGGCACGTGTCTTACTTAACCTGTCAGGGAGATGCAGAGACATTTGAGCCTTCAAAGCTACAGAAGAATGACCTGTTCTTTTTAGTTGAGCTGAATTTTTGTTCTTTCTTCTTATTAAGCTTATAATTTTGTGAAAAAATTAGTATCTAGTGCTTGAACTCTAAAATTTACTTATCTGGTATTTCTGCATCAAAAGAAGTTTCTTTCATCGAGAAGTAGCATATGAAATATAGCTAATTAAATGTTTATCATATATTGGAGAAAAACATTAGATTGTATATCTGTTTTATTCTAAAAGCAAGAAATGCAACACAGCTCAGCTAAAAGAAATAGATCCAAAATTTGTGCTACTGCTGTATATCATTATCACACTAAACATTAACACACCAAAACCCACCTAAAGCTACGGAACACGATATAGGCCATAACAAGGATGCTTAGTCCTACAAAGACTAAGAAACCACGCACAAGAGCACCGGTATTGAAGGTCGTGTGGCCCTCGTTGGAGTGCTATATCAAAGAATATCATCATAATTAATAACATTATCTACATTGTGAGAATATAAATGGAGAAGTTAATAAACAGAATGTCCAGATAATGATTACAAGGCCTGTTCTTTGTGCTGCTGCACTGTTGAACCGGTGCAACAAATTAAAGCGACACAAATATACATTTTCTCATTCTAACTTTTTGTTCAGTTCAGCAGTGCAGCTACAAAGAACAGGCCTATACTTCTCCCTGAATGGAGAAACGAGAAGGATGAAGAATTACACGTGCAATTCCCACATTTCCACATTGCGAACGATTCCACGATCGTCAATACGATAAAATTCATCATGCGACAACTCTTCATCTTTCTATATTCCACCCGGGAAAAGTTACACGATCGCTATTCTGACGTGCAATTAAAACTGTCTATGAAACAAACCTCGTCGGCTGCGTCTGCGACGTGTATGGTCTTGTTCACGGCGGCAGCAGCAGCGGCGGCGACGTCCGGTGCCGATGGCTTCGAGGTTATGTTGTGCGTCCTGTTGCTCGTGTCAGCCGCCGGCCTTGTCCTTAGGTTAACGGGCGCTCCGGCCGCGGCCTTCTTCCCCGGAACGTTCAGCGCCGTCACCGGCTGCTCGTCGACCTTACCGCTGGTGTCCTCGACTTTGCCCTTGCTCCCAACCGTCGGCGCGTCTCTCTTCTCCCGAAAGCTTCCTTCGCTGACCGCGGCTTGTGCCAGCAGGAAGATCAACAGGAACAGAAAAAACTTCATCTTCTGGATCTTCGAGCGCGTCATCGTGCCGTGTCATTTAAGCGATGATTCGGTGCGACGACGGCCTTACGCACACGGACACGTTACCTCCCGCTTGCTCTCTACGACGTGACAGTTCCGCCTTCTTCGCGCACCGACGCGAGCTCCATGTTGTCCCCCGAGCGGCGCGCTAAATGTAAACTAACGTCGTGTGTGTCGTCGGAATCGTGTCCTCTCTGCGTCCAAATTCACCGCAAAATCACCACATTCTGTTTTTTCCGCCGTGACGCAACAGCCTTCGGACAGTTTCGTGTTTACTCGCGCTGCCGTGCGCGCATGCGCCACACGTGTCGCGCTGTCACGCTCGTGTCAATGTCAGTCGTGACAGTCGCGAATTTGAAAAACAGTGAGACCGCGTGTACTCACTGAGCTCTATACATACTGAGGCGCGTTCGAAAACTCCACCCGGGTGCTTCTCCTCTCTCTTTATCTGACTCCTGTATCTTTCTCACTCCAACGCAGCGAGTACACTCGGATAGAGTTTTCGAACGCACGCCTGGAGTAAGCCATCATAGCTGCGTTCGGAAATGTCACTTGAATGCTCTCACTCTCTTTTTATCTCACTCTTGTATTTCGCTCATTCTAACGCAACGGGTACACTTGGGTAACGTTTTCGAACGCAGCCTATGGCGTTTGGTGGTGAGGTTATCTTTGTTTGAGGTTCGCTGATTGGTTAAGTATAAAGTGAGACAGCCTTACGACCAACCTATGTAGATCGTAGGCTCACGGCTCACTCCAGTATATATAGAGCTCATTGCGCGTACTAGTCAGTGAACGTTTTCTAACTCGAAGGATTCGTTCAGTCCTCACGGATTTACATTGAAGAGAAAGATCCATGATCGCCTCTCTGTTTTACGCAGCATACAAGTTCTTATTCTGAACTCCGTTTTATCGATAAAGGTGACTCTGTGCGAGGTCTATACCCATACAGCACAGAACGTTGAAAAAACCTTGATGAGACGTTGCAACATTGAAAATAGAAGTGTGGATGTTTTTTCTACATGGAATTTATGTTGATTTTTCAACATTGATTACAAGATATTGCTGCAATGTTGAATATATATTGAACAAAAAGTACAATTTTTTGCAACAATATTTGAGCAGCATTGAAAATTATATTATTGATAATATTAAGGAAAAATTTGTTATTATATAATAATAATAGTAAAATAAATTATTATTAAATTTTATTATATTAATGTATATGTATTATACATATTATATTACAATATACCATAATCATATATATGTTTCTTATTATTTATATGTAAAATTGAAATGTGTTTAAGCAATTTTGCGCAAACCCTGAATATTCTTTTATTTCATAATATTCTCTATTATATAAAAAACATTAAACTGGAAGGAACGGTCGAAATCAGTTTGCAAATAACTACATAAACTTTAATACTAAATAAAATAGATTAACTTTAATATTAAATAAAATAAATAGGCGAATCAAGTATACATTTTATAAGTGTAAATTGTAAAAACATCGTTGGAGTCATTGGAATCACCGCGTGCCGCTCGATCGTCAGGTTAAATTGAGGTAGTCAGAATGGATTTGGTGCCGGCATACTGCTTCGGATTTGAAATTATCGAGAGAGGATTCGCGAAAGTTTTAGAATGTTTTTGACAATTTTCGGTTTCTAGCAGTTATAAGACATGAATAGGAAAATAGAGAAAATAGAAATTAGTTTTTTTATTATAAAACAATAAGAATAAATAAGACGTTGAAATGTCAAAGAAAAATCAACAATCGCGGATATTTTTACATTATATCAAGGTTTGTGCAACGTTGATTCAATATTTCTCAATGTTGTTGCAATACTGACATTGTTATAATTCAACATTCTTTCAACATTAATTCAACATTACTGTGCTGTATGGAATATTAATAGTTATTACTTGAAATTTGCTTCAAGTGAGATTTAAATTTAGGGTTAGATGTGAGTTTTTCAATAAAATGAAAATTACAAATGATTACAAATGTAACGTTGCATATATCATATATGCCTGAAAAATTTAAATCTAACTCTCAGTTCAAATCTGAATAACTCACGTGAGACAAATTTCAAGTAACGACTATTAATACCGACTTAAATGTGCTTGTAAGCCAATTAGACTGGTAAGTCACATTTAGGGCCGCTTTTTCAATAATATTTTGAACTTAGATTTAACATTAAGTTCTATTCTAACAATGTGTTTGATATGTTTAACAGAGTTTAAATTTCAATCTACATAGGAAGAATTTTACAGTAAAAATTACTGCAGTATTTTATAATCGAGAAGTAGATCGATATTCCGCAATAATTTACTATCCTTTAATTTTTCAAACGTGTTCTCTCTCTCTCTCTCTCTCTCTCTCTCTCTCTCTCTCTGTTGTATGTGTTTTAGGAAATAAAATATACTGGGTGCTTCCGAGTTGGGTCGAGTTGAGTTAGTTCCACTATAGTATATGTAACGGATACTATAGTGGAACTAACTCAACTTGACCCAAACCTGGACATTTCGGAAGCACCCGCTATTAAAACATTCGCTATGTTTCGCTATTGTAAAATCTGCTGTACTATTTCTGGCGAAATTTACTATATTTTTTAGCAATTCATATAGCACACAATCGTTTAGAAACGATTATAAAATGTTACGTACGATTATAATCGACTATAAAGCGATAATAAAACATTATACACGTTTAGAAAACGTATGTGAAACCGATATGTGCTAATAGGGAAAAAATTGTTAAAACAAATATAGTAAAAACAGATCGAAGAGAATGTATATGAAAAAAAAGTTATATTTTCTTTCCGTGTGACTTTAAACTACTAGGAAAAAATTGGTCTTTAGAGGCACTGTTATCGATGAAAGAGAGTTCAGAATAAGGCCCGTATGTCACATTTACGCGTACATCATCTACGCGTGCGCTGCTCCAGGGTGACCGACGCGTTACTCCGATCCTGCTGACACATCGTGCATATATGCATGCTGCGATACACGAGAGTGACAGTGAGAGAGGAAGGTAGAGAGACAGAGAAAGAAAGTGTGTCTGTGTATGTGCGAGACAGGCGGACAGACAGACAGATAGCAGTCAGAGAGTGAGTTGCGTCGTGTGAGTCGCAGGTCGCGAGATCGGTCGTTCGTCCGTTCACTCGTACGATCGGTCGGTCGGTGAATTCATTATTAGCGTTGTGCTCCGTATATGCCCGTCTCATCTGCGGATGTAAACGGCGCGGCCGCGGCTGCGGCCGCGATCACCGCGCTCGGGGGCGAGTCGAACGACGGCCGCGACGGATCATCATCGCGACGGTTGCGGCGGCCGATCGCCTGGCTGAATATGATGCGCGCCTGCGATGGCGGTGCCAGCGACGTTCTGTTGGAGAAATTCCGCGGTGCCAACAGCACCGCGTCGGCCCCGACGACGGCAGTGACGACGACGGCGACGGCGGCTGCGGCGGTAGCGGAGGACGGGGACGCGGCACCAACCGAGCTGGCGACGTCGAAGTGCGAGGGGCAGCTATCTTCCTCCTCACTTAAGGCGAACAGCTGTTCGTCCTGCTGTTGTTGTTGCAAGCCAGCCGCCGCGAGTCGTACGACAGAAATGGCGCAAGAGGACCATTCCGGCGGCCCCTCCTGGGACAATCTGCCTAGTGTTATCCTGCAGGAGATATTCTCGTATTTGCCGCATAAGTCGCGAATAACAGCTTCCCAGGTATACATACATGCGTATAGATGGAGAAAGAGAGAGCGTTATTTATCTCGCATTCTGAGAGGATTTCTCTGAAACGCGTATAAGATGAAAAGAGCGACAGGGGCAGAAAGTATACGTATGGGTGCGCGCGCGCGCGCGTGATACGTGTTTGTCCTTATTTCTGCTTATTTTTGTTCATTCGTCTTTCGATATCGCGGTACAAACCGAGCTGACGCGCGATAAAGCTGTCATGTAGTCTCGCGTGTCTCGCGAGATACACGAGAAGACACTTGGCGTAAGGAGACAAAACGCGTTTAAGACAAAAACCCATCATCCCGCTCGTTCCCCGCGCCCGCGTCCAACCGTTATAAATCGCGCGGATACAAATCCGGTTACACGGACGTTATCAGCTGCGTGCAGCAGCTGTTGGCGACAGATGAACCTTTCACGCTGCGATTTCGACTGTCGAAAGGTTCCGCTCGACACTTTCCTACGGTCACGAGCGATTGCGCTCTTCAACATGTTCTGTTCTCATTAAGCGCACTTTCAGTATACTGAAAAAGATGGCGACATTCGTTTGGTAAACATGTTGGAAGAGCGCAAACAGCCAGGCTGTTGTTGAGCGAGAAATCTTGCGAATGATGGCGAAGTCGTGTGACGATAAGAGAATAAAGTCTTTTGACTGTTCTATACAAAATATTATTACGATCTAAATAAATATTATATACGATATTCAATGTCAATATCAGTGATTTAAATGTACAGATAACTTTTCTCCCAGAAGATGATAATCACTCATATCGATGTGACATATCAACTTGTTGATATTCTTACTTCAATATGAGATCTGCTCAGTGAGCTTGTTGTTGAACTTGCACAGGTATGCAGAAATTGGAGGTGTACTTTGTTCCACCCAAGCTTCTGGAGAAAAATCTCTTTTGTGTTCAAAGATGAGGACAGTGTTTCGTGGGTCAGGTATGTAAAGTCGAACTCATCTGCTCTGCCAGTTTCTAGTGTTATCATGAGTTGCACACGATGTATTTTATTGTAGATTCATGGCAGATTGTTTTGCTCTGAGTGTACACGAGGCCACAATTCGTTGGGATATATCCAGCAGAAGATATATTGACTGCATGAGTGAAACTTACAATCTTCTAAAGAAATTAAGTTACAACAGACAACTGAGAAAATTGTTTTTGGAATTCAGTAGTAACATTTATGACTACTCCTTTGACAACGAGGAACCTAGGTATTGTTTATAGTAGTAGTATTTATTACCATTCAGCTACAAAATAGCCAAGAAGGGGACTTGGTTTACATTGAATTCTATCTTATACTTATCCACTCATTTATCCATCCATTCTTCCATACATGAATATATTACTCTTATCTCTATTCTATCTCCTCGTCACCTATCACAGCCAAATTACATTTTCGCTTTTATGTTATTAATTATACCTCCTTTCCATTACAATTTGTGTGCTAATGCCTCTCTTAAATATATTCCCTTTATTTCTAACTTTCTTATTATTTATGCATACATTTTCGCAGTAATTTACCCTTTGCCTTATTCTCATCTATCCTTTTCTTTTTCTTTTATTTTCTTCTCCCTTACTTTCCATATTCTTCTTAAAACCTTACCTTTAATTTCATCTATTTCATCATTCCATATCCTTTCCTTTCCTCTGCCTTCCATCCTATCTATTTCCTCAAACCATCTCTTTCCCATCTCACATGTATACATATAATGTTTCATCTCATCCTGTTCCCTACCATACAATACACACATCCTCTCTTCCTCTCCTAACCAATACTTATTCTTCAACTCCAAATTACCACATCTTAGCTTAATAAACGCTCTCACCTCTTCTCCTCACCAAACTACTCTTTTCTAGGTACTTGTGTCCCTCTCCTACCTTCCTTATCTCTTTATATCTTTCGTTATATCTAGCCTCCATAATCTTATTTTCCATCCATTGTTTTTGTACTTCCCTTTCCCTTTTCGTTATTTCTCCTTCTATATCCCAGTTTTCTTTCTTTCCTTCTTTTACTCTCTCTAATCCCCAACCATTCCTATTATAATATTTTTCCCTTTCCCTCCCATACAAATCTTTCCATTCACCTTCCTCTTTCTCTCCCAAACATTTTCTTATTAAACTTTCTTCACTGCTGTTCCCAATCTTTTCCTCATATCTTTTCGCCCTTATGCCCCATCCTATTTTTAATTTCTCCATCCCTAGTATCTCCATCTTCATAATAACATACCTCGGTGTGCAAAAATCCAATCTAAACATCCATCTTATGTAGTCCATCATAACTTTTTCTAATTTTTCTTTTTCTTCCCATCCTCATATTTCCACTCCGTAAGCCATCACACTTTGTATCAGATATTTAAATAATGTCCATCTCCTTATAAAATCATCTCTACATATTGTTTCTCCTATACCTTATTCCCTATACCTTATTCAAAGCTACTCTACCTTTCTTATACAAATCATTTATATGTGCCTTATAATTCCCCACTTAAATGTAAATCCTAAATATTTGAAACAATAAATTAAGGACCATTAGAGTTAACGCACAGGTTGTATAGTGCTGTTATAAACTATTAACACATAGTGACACAATCTTGCAAAGAGAACAAATTTTATTAAAAATCAAACGCGTTTTGGTCTCATTTCGCAGACCCTCTTCAGTGAAAACAAGCAGTGGTATAGTGTCGCAAAAAATAAAAAATCGCAAAAGTCGGCGCTAACATTGGTTGTCACAAGATAGTCGCTACAAAATCTTTTGTCTACGGGACTCAGAGGCACAAACATAATATATTAATTACAACAATGAGTTGTTTCATTGTTCAGAAGCTGCCGGCAATTCATTCAGAGATTGGTCACTCCATCGCACGTACGATTGCTGCCATTCCCATCATTTCTTTGCTACATTGGCAAATCTGTTCAATTATAACGTTTAATTTCGCCCAGCAAATAGCATAGATTTC
>NW_022639547.1:429772-432272 GCF_010583005.1 Odontomachus brunneus
TATGACTATACAACCTGTGCGTTAACTCTAATGGTCTTTAATTTATTGTTTGATATACTCAAGAAGAGTTTTTTAGTTATATTATTTCTAAATATTTGAATTCATTTACTTTTTCAATGACTTTATCTTTCCATTTTTCTTTTCTTTCCCTATCTTTTAGGTATTGTTTATATAACTTATCTAAGAATGTTTTTGTGCAAATATGGTTCTATTCAACAATGCCTTTTTTTCAAATCTATCAATTTTCCTCTAATCTTATCTAAAAAAGTTGTATTCTACAAGATTGTGTTATTGTTTATCTGTTTAGCAGCTATTATTTTCCCATATCGCTAACGGAATGTGTAGTAAAAATGATCGAGACCTCCAATCGCCTAGAAGCTCTAAGTCTGGGGTGCTCAGAAGAACTGACAGCGAACGCGAGCAAAATTCTGGAGCCTCTGCGTCTCCACCACGCCAAACACCTGACGCACCTCAGCCTGGCGTCCATCAGAGACGATCCCGATTATTATGAGCTTTACGAGCTCGATAACTCTATCTTCAATTCGTTTATCAGATTATCCACTTTAACTTTGGATTATGAATTTGTCAGTGATACTTTGTTGAAGGCGCTCGATAGCGGATGTATGCAAAGACTCGTGATTCATGTACACGGCTGGAAAGATTATCCAGGGACGACGAATAGGGCCTGGCAAATGTTTGTTCAAAAGAAGTGAGTTGCATTTCTTCATGATCGCTTTCATTGTGCAACAGAGACTGGAAACTATCTCGGTCATAATGTAAAAAGTAGCGCCTTGATGAAGAGATGCATATAACAGACTTGTTTGTTACAGCCCACAGTGCGAATTGAGACTTAACCTCATACATTCTTATCTCGGCGTTAAAGTCTTGGACACTGATATACTTTGTTCAGCGATGCCATTGACACATCTGAAAGTTCTGTTCTGTGAGAGCGTTAATATTAGGGCGTTACTTCGTCTATCAATGTGGTACTCGCACACGCTAAGATCCTTGACTTGGATAGACTCGATAAACCGTAAACAACGTATGCCAGCCACACTCGATCCAAACGATCCAAATAGGTAACGAAATGTTTTCCATGCCTTCTTCTTTTTTATCTGTATCACGGCTTTCCCGACGATGTGCGTCTAATCAAGGCACATTGATTCCATTACAGTCCGGATCCTATGGTATTGGTAGCCTGGAAGTGCACCAAACTCACGAAAATAGTGTTCTTGGGCCACAAATATTATCAGGAGAACCTGTTAGCTATCGCGCGTCTCCGCGGGAACACTCTTCAAGTGCTGGCCTTTGCGAAGAGTGATATCACATCCGAAAACGAATCGTGGCATAAGACCGGAAGTATCACACACGTGAGTATTGCCATTTTAGATAAAATAGCGTAGCTGCAGTTTTCTAAAAAATATTTCGTTTACTTCCTTATCGACATGCACATGCACAAATTGGTTGCGTTCAGTAAAGAAAGCTGCTACAGAATTTTTGTGAATCTTATTGGTATATTCTCTTAGATTTAGCTACGATTAAGATCATTTACCGATTAGATTAATGAATTTTACAACAGTTCCAAAGCAGCTTTCTATGCTGAATGTAGCCATTGATAGGATTATCAAAGTTGAATAGTTACACGTAAATTGTGATATTTTGCATGTAGACAACGTAAACTATGTATGAGACGTCATTTATGTACACAATGACTAATCTATAAATGTTTAAACAACATATAGCTCAGAAATTAATGGAAAGAAATGTATATTCTTAACTGCTTTAAAATCCTGAGTAAATGTATATAATATAAATTTAATAGTATAAATAAATAAATGATTTAGTAGTACAGTATCATATAATATAAATTTTATAGTATAAATTTAAAGTAAATTTATAAACGTTGTTTCCTAAATAAGTTAGAATCAATAGAATTCTTTTGTTACGTTCTTACCTTCAGAGTTCAATTTATCACATAACAAAATTTCATGCAATTTGTTGTCCTTTTTAAATACTGCATTTATAAGTAATATCCAAAACACATATAAAAAAATAATCTCAATTTATTCTTTCTTTTTGTATATTTTAAATATAATTTACGAATAAGGAGAGGGGGCATTCTACATAGTTTATGCTGTCTGCATGAAAAAAGACTGTGTGTTCATTACGTAGATAATGGCTAAACAATCTGCGTAGACACAATCTTGAAATCTACGGTACAACTCTGGCTTATACTAGTTCGAGAGTCGTAAGAGGTATTAGAGCGTCAAAAGCATAATGGGATTTTTTTAAAAGAATAATTTATAATTGCGAACTTTAAAATGCTGAATATTTCAACATCAGGAAATTCAAGAGATCATGGGTCTGCATTGGATGCCGTTGAGTGACTCAGATCTGCCAATGGTGGTGTTGGATCCTTTCAAGGGCGACAGCAGGGAAGTGATAATGCCGCTGGTTCTCAGAGACCAGAAATAATCCCGCAACGAAAGCCAAGCAAAAT
>NW_022639547.1:437272-448717 GCF_010583005.1 Odontomachus brunneus
TTCTTTTCGCTGAACAGTCGCAACTATTAGACGAGTGAGCGAGCGCGCGCGTGTTTTGCACAGCGAATTCTGCTCGATACATTCTTATTGTGAGGAAGAACGCGAGGAACGCGCGCGCGCGCGCGAGGTTTTCCTTTTGTACAAAAGCAACAACCGCTCTGTGTAACATTCCACGGTGAGAAGCGAGGGCCAGAGACACGTGTGTGATCGTGTACCGATCGACATTGACGAATATGAACGTGAAATCATGATACACAGTTCTTAGACAAACTGTGCAGCTTCTCAATGCTTCTAAAAATCGATGAAAATGTATCTTTTCTTCCAACGTGAACGAGAAATGAAAAGTTTTAGTTGACGAGTTCAATGAAATTTTTCGCTTCTCTGGAGTTTGTTCTCACGAATTCTTTTCCCCAGCATGAATCCGTGAAAAGTTCTATTGACGAATTCAGTGAGACTTCTCACTTTTCACGAGTTTACGCCAGGAAAAATGATGCATGATCGATATCTTGGTCCTGCCGATCCACCTTCATGCTAGAGCGGTTAGTTAATTAGCGTCCCTCCGGCATCCGCCAATCCGGAATTCGCAATGATGATGAGCAGAGCTCTTATTTTAGTAAATTGTAGTAAAGTGAGAGAGAGCGAGAGTAAGAATAATCGCTGATTGAAATCGACATCGCACAAGATTAACAAAGTAACAGCCGGTATATGTGCGTGTGTGCGTGTGTGTGCGGCGCGCGCGTGTGTTGGTGTATGCGTAATCGCTTCTCACGGGGAGAGATTCTATGGGCTCCGCGCGAACGAAAAACAAAGTAGGCGGGTCGGTCCGCACGCCATGAGTAATATTATAAAAAAAATTCTCGAGGAGATACAAATCCCGACGCGATCCTCAACAGAACGACGACAGAGAGACCGGTATATACGAATACACCGGTATATACGATACACCCGCGCGCACAAACTGAAAGAAAGAGAGAGAGAGAGAGAGAGAGAGAGAGAGCGCTGTGTGGTTTAATGTAGCGCGCAATGTAGACAGGTGCGACAATGTAGCTTGCAGCGCGATCAATGCCGCGAAAAGAGCGAGGAGTCGCTGAATTGTGCGAACGGTCGTCACAGCGCGCGCGAGGCCCGCTTGCAAATGTAAATACGATTGTGTGAGCGTGATTGCGCACCAGACGTGCCATTGTCGCGCCTGTACTTCTCGCGAGCGATACGATATCTACGATAATACTGCCTACGACCCGCGAAAGATTAGCGAAGCGTGTGTGCACGTTGAAGGAGGCGCGAACGAAGAGACGGCCTCGTGCATCCCGAGAGCGAAATATCGCGTGAAGTCGCGCGAGAAACACGCGAGAGAGGAACATTGTACGACGACAATCCGACCTCCTCGTTAGACGCGCGGCGCGGTCTCATCGCGAGCGCGCGGTGACTCTCCTCCGACGCCCCGTCTGCGGTGTTCGACTGAAGCGACTTGTCGAGTGGCTTGTTGAATTAAATAGAACAAATTCGTTGACGCTGACGCTTCTGTGTGCAGAAGACTGCGGGGAATATTCGAACGTCAAAGTGACGTCTCTCGTCCAGAGCGCGGTCTAACGAGAATGTCATTCGACGCGCGCCACAGTTCCAATCACTTCCGCCGATCTGCCTGTGTGTGTTCCGACGTAAAAGTCCGAACTGATCAATCTCACGATCGAGATCTAAAGTCTTAGAAGCAATCTGGAGCCTAGTAGTAGCTAACAGGTCCTGCACGACGTTCACAAGGTCCGAGAGTGAGAGAGGCAGAGAGAGAGAGAGAGAGAGAGAGAGAGAGAGAGAGAGAGAGAGAGAGTTACTTCATTAGCGTCCCGAAAGCCGGGACCTCCGAAATTTACGGCATGGCGTGTGTATAAGCTTGAGCGAAAACGAGACTCCGTTTATCAGCGTAGCGAGCACGTGAAGAAAGATAACGGTCGCTTGGCGAATGTCGCTTTCTCTGAAAAGAACGAATCGAATCAAGGGTCCTATTCTGTACGTATATCGAACGCAAACTATGTTCCTGACGCTCAAGCTGAAACAACGTTATAGAGGATGCTCGTGAAAGAGAAACGAGGCTTGGAATAGAAAGGACATATTTGACGTTCGCTATGCATCCAGAATAAGCCCCCAAGCCGTCACGGTGGAAGCAGCGTGGAATCACGGCGACGAAAACGAACGAACGAAAGCGATAGACCTACTTACTAGCGATGAACTGTATTAACTTCTCGTCTCGACTGCGTAGCATTTAGGTTTCGTTAAGTATTAGTTTTCTCTCGACAGCTCTGAGATGTGTGTCGATTGCAAAATAATATATATTACATATAAACATAAACACGTATACCCACAAACACACACACACACACACACACACACACACACACACACACACACACACACACACACACACACACACACACACACACACACACACACACACACACACACACACACACACACACACACACACACACACACTCACACACTCATGTATATCTTACGGTGAAAAATTGCGTGCGCCTTTCGCGGTGAATCGTCGCGATTTTCAACGACGCCTTCGCACAGCCTGCACGACGGCGAAGGCGACGACGCGCATTGAAACGGGAATCCCGGAAGTGTGATTCTCAACGCGAGTCCTCAACGCGATACGCGTTGTTAACCGACGTACCACATGCGAGCCTATGCCCTCGTGCGTGTGTGAACGCCGCCTCCTCCCCGTCGCGAATTTCCATCACGATCAGTGTATTCAGCGAGGGAGAATCCAGGGGGAGTGGTGCGTGTATTCGACTTTTCTTCAGCGATGATTCCATGCGCAATCGCGAGTCACTTCGCGTGAGCGTACCTAACGAAAGATCTTCTTTTCTCTGTACGTGTCTAGACATTGAAAAGATCGTTGGGATTGTAGAGTTCATTGTTATTGCACGGAAAAAGAAACATGGTGCGCACAGCCAGAGATATTTAGCCGCGGGCGACACAGAGTCGCGTCGCCCTGGCTACCTTAGTGCGACGGTAACGCGTGTATGGTTCCGTATCTTGCCGTCAAATCTGGCTGGCACCAGCGTATTGATGTAACCATCACCATTTCTTCTTTTTCCGTGCGGCGTACGTTGCCTGAGGAAAGAATCGTTTCCTAAAAGCCGAAGTCGAGGAACGTGACGACGCGTCTCACCGCAACGCACTCTTTCCTCGGACAGCTCGTCCGACAGCGGTTCCGACGACGACGACGTTCGGTAGCCGCTCATCCTCGCGGACAATTCTCTCTCGTTCGGACGTAGTCCCGGTTTTTGTGTACATACGACGACGGCAGAGACGAGACTTGAGTGCGCAAAGGGCGCACCGAGCGAGCGCACGCAGAAGTTTTTGCTCCCCCGTCGTTTCCCGGTCGTTGCGCGTCGTTTCTAGTCTCGCTCGTGCAACAATCGCTTGTGACGTTGGACCATCATCCGGATAATGAAAACTGTCAAAAATTGACCGAAGTATCTTTCCCTCCGCCGGTGCGACGTCGCGTCGCACTTATCGGATAATCGTCTTACTTCTAGCGATGATTCCTAACGAATCTTAATCGAAATGTATATGTGTGTACGTTACGTGTTGTTGTTACGTCTATGCGTATTATTATTACGTGTACATGAGAAAACGCGCTAGGGAGAGAGAGAGGGAGAGAGAGAGAGAAAAAAGGCTCTTCGCGGGCGTGCGTCGTGTAAATCAATTACCACGCGATTGCCGCGAAGTCCGATTGTCGATGATCGACAATCGCGAACCGCGAGTGCTTGGCGAGCCTTCCTTCGCGCCATGTCGCGCAGCGGCGTTGTCCTGCCCTTTTGACACGAGGCTCCTCGCAATCGTTCGTTATCCGTTCTCGAGGAGACCATCGGTGTCGGGCGAGAGAGCCGCGCCAGCCCTTTTTTTCGGCGGCCCGCCTCGCGTGCGTCGAGCCGTGCAATCGCAGTTGAAGATGCGTGTTTAATGCGTGAGCTGAGTACAGGTGTATTGCTCGAAATTGCGCGAGCCAAGAAATCGCTTCTCCGTCTGAAAACCCCCCCGCCCGTGTAAAGTATCTCAAAGTCCCAACGTTTCCAACATTTCTCTTCGCTAATTTGCTTCGCTTCGCTTCCCTCTCGACGAGACAGGCGAATGGAGAGGGAGTCGACACGCGACTATTGGCACCTTTTACGTAAACGCGATGTTTCCGCTCTTCCATTCCTTGGCATTTCGTTCCATCCGCAGGATCATACGAGCGATTTCTCGACTGTTTCGAGCAGTATGCGCTGCACACATATCAGGTGTAATATGTACCTTGACACTCACTTTATCGGGATTTTTCCCCTGCAACGAACTCGAGTTTCGCGTATACACGTAAGATTGAGGATCTTACGAGTAATTCCAATTATACAGCGTGAAGGTACATACGACGCCTGATGTAATCCTTATTGATCGTCAATTTAGCGTTCGCCGAGATGGTCTCGTCACGGATGCGCGTTTTAATTTTCTATATGTCGTTATGAAATTAACCCCTAGGAAAGGTACTCTACGTCTATTCCTCCGAACAGGATCCGACGCTTGACACTTTGACGACAGGTATCAAATCCTCACGAAATTCTTACTTAAACATGCGTCACGCTCGTTTAAGTATCCACCAATTGCCTGTAATAATAATAATTAATAACAATGGTATAATATTAATATAATGATGTCTCTAAAGATGAGTCCGCAAGTTCGCAAACAAGTCTTTTTGTTGCCGATTTTTCACCAATCCTTTGTCTTTCGATCGTATTTATTTATTCGCCGAATCTTTGTTTTTGTAGAATATATTTTTCGAGCGAGACGAGCGAAAAAATATCAGGTTGGTCGGAAAAACTCGCTCCTTCTCCGCGTGCGTCTCTTGCACGGAAGTAAGCACGGAAATGGAGCGAAATGACCTTTTCGACGAATCTAATATTCAGATGAATTGTATCGTCGTCATTGCTCTAAGTCATCGTGTGTGAGTGAATGTATAAGAGATACAGAGAGAAGAGAGTGGCGTCGACTCCCGTTCGAATCGGGCACTTTTGCATATTCGTTCCTAGACTAAACGCGCAACAGAAAGTCGAGATATCTGCGCGCGACGCGATGTGATGATAGACAGGGTGTCGCGTCGTGACGCTCCGCTTCGATTCTTGAGAGTTTGCGAGAACAATGCGAGAATCTGGAAAAAAAAGTATTTCTCATGTCATCACAAGCGTCCCAAAAATCGCGCTGTTCGTTACGACCAGCGTACTGCTTGGTGTATGTGTGTGTTGCTCTGTTTTTTTTAGCTGTACTGCTGATAGTGCAATAAGTTAGAGTGAGGCAAAGTATATTTGTTTCACTCTAACTTATTGCACTAATTCAACAGTGCAGCTAAAAACAACAGACCATGTGTGTGTATGTGTGTGTACTCCGTTTTGAATGTATTTTTCTCCGAATTGTTTGCGAACATGTCTCTCTTGCGGCTTCGTATATATATAAATTTCTCGTATTCTATTCGTATGATACATTTTCGGCACACTATTGACCTGTGACACAAGTTTTACGCCGCACTGTGATCGCAGTGCGAACATCAAGTTTTCGGCTGAGAACGCGCGCGATGAGTTACGAAGTATAAAATTACAATTCGGTTATAATTCAGAAGCGGCATGAGAGAGAGAGAGAGACAGAGAGGATAATTTGTTTTATGTATATATATGTATTTTCCTTTTTTTTACGGGACGCAGTATCTTCGTATGAACCAGCGCGGAAAGCCGAAGCTTATCGTTGCGAAAACCCGCGAAACTTGTGTTACGTATCAAGTCTTGTTATTATATAATAACTCTGATGTTACAATTATGCTTAATACCGTTTTACCGTGGATATGTGTAGTCCCGAGGCGAGGCGTCTTCACTTGCCGCAGCCGTTAAAGTGTCACATGTAAACAGTATTCTTTCGCGATTTCAAAGCTCCCATAGAATTGTATACCGAACTGTCATTATTTTTATGTCACTCCTGTGTAATAATAGAAATCAGATATTTTTTGGAACTGTGAATCAATTCTTAAAAAATGTACGAATCGATTAATAAATAATGCATGGCATAAAGTAACCAGTTTATATCAGAATATGTAATAATTATTTTATATGTATGATATAAACCTTCCCCGAAATCCTCCTTCAAAATCGATCATTTTTCTTTTATCAATTGACATTTTGGAGATGAGAATCAATCCTTAAAGAATATAAAATTTGACTAATAAATAATAATTGGTGTAAAGTAACTAGTTTATATCAAAATGTAATCATTACCTTGTTTATATTATGTTAAAATCCGAAATCGGTTATGTTCCTTACGAATTGACAATTAGGCTTTCTGATGACTTTACCTGAATGCTTTTATGCGTGGAATGTTAATCGATCGATGAAAGACATTAATCTTTGCCGGCAATTACTCCGATGTGTTTTCAAAATGTAGTAAAATCTGTTTTTTAATGTTTACATGCGTTTCCTCTGCGTCAATCCACTCCATATTTTGACTTTTGTAAGTTATATAGCGCGTCTCTAATGAAAGAGAGATATAGCGCCACCTGAAGCGTAATCCGCGAACTTTCTGCTGCCCTGTTTTACCAAGCCGTTCTGTCGGTAAAGTCTCGACCCTGGCACCCCCTCGAGGACAGCTTTCATATCCACGCGTAGCGTTGATTATCGTTATTTACGTTCGTGAACGTCCACAAGCCACTACCAAGTCCCTTTTTGTGCGTGCCGCATTTACAAAGTCCGCCGGATGTTTCCGGTGAAGCCTCTTAGCTAGCGTCGCTTTTTCCGACTTCAAAGCCGCGTCTTGTGTTCCTTCTAGCTACACCTTCTACACTAGCTCGCAATTTTCCTCGTCCCGTCTCTCACTCTCTCTCTCTCTCTCTCTCTCTCTCTCTCTCCCACCTGATCCCAAATACCTATTTTATACCAAGTACAGAAAGCGTGACAAAGTGCAGCTAACATTTATTCTTTGTCCTCTCTTTCTCTCTCTTCATTAAAGCCTATATCAGATCGGTGCCGAGGATCAAGATTAATTTTCATCGCAATGGCCAATATTATACAAACCTCAGAAAAACGCAATCTACTCGTTCGCAAATTCGGACCAATGAGTGTCCTTTAGAATTTTCTCAGCCAATAAACGGCCGGACAAGAAGAAGCGATCCCCAATTCGCAGTCCCTCGCCTTCAAACGCGCGATCTGACGCAGGCTTTAGCGTCAGTGCGTGCGGAGACGACGATACCCGGTGGAATCGACGCGCTCGGGTGGCAAAGGAGCGAAGAGATAGCGGCGGGGAGGGGGCAGCGTTAACAGCGGGCAAGGCCGCCATGTTGAATCGGTCTCGTTAATTTTTGCGGAGAGCCGTCGCGAACTTTTCCTCCGCGCGCGTCCGTGCGCGCGCTCTCGCAAGGTAGTGGCATAGCTGCGCTCAAGGTTGCGCGTCGCCCGGGCATCGCGCGCCGTGCGAACCGCCGTGCAGTTCGTGGGCGAGCGAGCGGGAGGGCGCTCCCTTCTTTCCCCCGTTGCCACGGCTCTGCCGGTATACGATTGGTGGTCCGCGTAAGCGCGTCCGCGCGCGACTCGCTTCTTTCTCCGCGGCTCTTCCTTCTCCGTGTCTCGTCCGCCGTGTCGTTGTCGGCCATGCACGGTCAGTTCCTGTCTGTGTCGCCTCGTGTCGTTGTTGCTCGTGAGTCCGCGTTCAAGACGCTCGGCCGTCTCTTGCGACGTGCGGAAAGCGACGCGCGTGTGCGTTTCGTGATCTGAACGCCGGTAGAAGAGATCTGGAAACGGCAAACGGAGTTGTTGGCGCGCGCGAGTCTACCGAGTTCGCCCAAAACGACCGACGAGACGAGGACAAGAGAGTGAAAGAAAGAGAGAGAGAGAGAGAGAGAGAGAGAGAGGGAGGGAAGGAGGGAGGGCGGGAGGGAGGGAGGGAGGAGTGTCCACGACGACGACGGCCACCACGATGATGCTGATAACGTTTGATAAGTGAACGACCGAACAGACGTAGATAGATAAATAGACAGGCAGCAAGCGGGCAGACAGGCGGACAAACGAACGAACGAACGAGAGAGACCGGCCGGTCGGTCGACTACACACGTGTGCACTGACCACAGATATGCGAGGCGTGCACGCCATGTCGAGTGAGTGACGGCGGTGAGTGCAGTGAGTAATACATTGTAGCGTGGCGTGCGTCCCGCGGATCGGCAGAGCGCGCCGCGCGAGGAGTGAAGAGTGCACGGTGTGAAGTGAGGCGAGAGAGAAACGACCGGCTGCGAGGAAGGGAAACATCGGCGGCCGCCGTGACCGACGGCCAGGAGGATTCTCTTCGCCCTGTGTAGAAATCGCAGCCCGACTCGCGTATGTCAGCCGATTCGCGCCGCCAATTCCCCGGGTCGTCCTCCATCGACCTCCGAGGTATGTTTTCGCGAATATGTCGCCGATATGTATCGAGTGGCGGAGGGGGTGGCCAAAGGGGGAGAGAGAGAAAGAGAAAGACTCGTGACGAGTGAGACATATACACACACACACACACACACTCTGTCGTTGAAAAGAGACATGTAAAGAAACGGAATAGTTTCCGGTAGATTAATTTCTCACAATTTCTTCCGCGCAAACGTCACCGTTTAGCGCCTTTATTTTGGACAATTTGGTTCGTGAATTGAAGTTTCTTTGTAACTCCCTTCGAGGCCCTTGATTCCTCGTCGCAATCAATCACTCTCGATCGATGACGTCAGACGTGAGAAAATGCACGACAAAAATTCTCGCAAGATACGTCGAAATAAAAAATATGTGTCCACAAGTCGGCACATGCAATCGATCGAGATGTGCAAAATAGTTCGCTTTGCATATTTACTCTAACGTATTCAAAGAAATTACCGTAAAATTAATGCGCGAAACCTACCTTCTTAACCTACCTTTTCTCGTGATTTTGCCGAGTCAGTTTTACGGTTATTTATTGATTATTAGAGCAGAAGGTGAGCGTTCGGAGCATTTTGCACGTCTGCTCGATCGATTGCGTGTGTCGTTTTATGGATACATCTTTTTGTTGCTGTGTATTTTGCAAAAATTTTTAGCGTGCACATTTTCTCGCTTTTCTGACGTCATAAATCAAGATGGCCGCAGTGAGGGATCAGGGGAGACCGAATTAAAAGATACGGGAAAGGTACGATTTGACCTAACCTTTAGGGCCCTGGGAACAACCTCCGCAAGCTAGTCGCTCTCCAGCCGGCCACAATTCGTGGACCGATTGCTTCCCTTCGTTACTGTTTTACGGTATCAGTGTATCGATCTGCCCGAGTTACACGGGACGTTACAGCGTACTTTCAGTTTTTCGTGAACGGACACTCGCCCGAATGCACGCGTCGAGCGAGCGGCCGCGCGCGATAGGAAAATGTGTGATCGTCGTTTTCCGACTTGATAAGCCAAGCGCAATTTGCCTAGCGATAAGGTCGAGCGCGGGATCTAAGCGCAAGGTGGTTCCCGAGGTAAATCCGCGTTCCCTAGGAGACGACTATTCCCGTGTAGAAAACTCGAGGCACGACACGTGCTGCGTGGCCAAGAAGCCACGCGGCGACGGCGGCGGCGGCGGCGGCGGCGGCGGCAGCCAACCGACCGTTGCATCTTGGGAACAGTAATAGATCGGTGTTCAACTACCGCGTCGCTCCTCACCGCGAAGCTGTCGACAACAAGTCTGTTCCTTTCAGCTGCATCAGCGTTGCGTCGGACCTCGATTCCCTTTATCTTCCCTTTTCCCGGTCCTACATCAGGGGATTTGAGTCTTAAGCCTTAAAAACTAATCAATCAAATTTGAGGAGAGTAATCGATTGTGATTGGTTGGCTTTCAGGCTTAAGACATAAATCACTTGAACGTGGACCGGAGTTAATATTGTATACTTGTCCACTTTAAAGCGCATCAAGAAACCCAACCTAGCTCAGCCAAAAAGAACAATATTGACATCTTCCACTCCATTTCAAAACATCCTTTTTGAGTTCCGGCCTAATCTCCGTTACGTGTGTTCGAATACTTTCGGATCTGATTTTTTTGGAATTCGTACCTCGGTACTTTGGATGAAAAGACAATAGAGATAAGTCTGAGTCCAAGTAAAATCAGGAGAAGAAAACATCCTTTTTGAGGAAAATTTTTTTCAATACCTGTATTTCACATATACTATAAAGTATCGAATAAAATTTTCTCAAAAAGAACGTTTTGCATAATGCAACCCTGGAACTCTATTTTGGACGTGTATCGAATGCTAAATATACTTTTCTGATCTTCAAGCCGAAACAACGTTATACACACTGAGGAAAAAAATATTTGAAAATTTCTTTGTGGGATATAAATTTTTATTCACAGAAATAGATTTCACATATATTCCACAAATAAATATCAAATATTTATTTTTAATGTATGTGAAGAGAGATTTAGGACCAATTGTTCCAATCTTTTAGTAAGCTAACTAAAATCAAATCAAAATGTCTATTTCTGTCTAATTTGCAAAAGAAACAAAGACAGACTATGAGTGAACTGTTAGTTAGCTTACTAAGAGGTAGGAAAAATCTGCCCCCAATCTGAGATTAAAAGAAAGATTAAAATCCAGTATTTATTATGCGTCCAAAATAAAACTTTTGTTATTTATTTCTTCAACGCATGTTCCATATTTCATGTTTGAACTTTATTTCTCTCTCTCTCTCTCTCTCTCTTTCAATATATAACTATAGGCACCTAACATGGCTGTTGCTCCAACGCTACTCGATGTTAAAAGATATGTATTGTGTTAATTTGGCAATTTCTTGATTAATAGATCCTTGAAAATAATTTCAAAATATTTTCCAAAAAAAATCTTTCATATTGAACACGTAAGTATCTACCATTATCGATCGACAGTTGAATCGATTGATTGGTAGACGGTTTGATCGATAGATCGATTGTCTTTGACGAACTTCAGGGCAGTATTCCATTAACCAATAGGAAGTTTCGTTTTCCGCAAGATTACTAAAAATTACTAGTTACCAAAAAGACAGATCATCTATCGGACGAATGTGTTTCGGAACTAGTCCAAGAGAAAGAGAGAGAGAGAGAGAAAGAGAAGGTATCGTGACTATTCGCGTGGAGATGCGGCGACGATTTCCCGGTGAGAATCCGTTCGCGCGTGCGACATGACATAACTCTACGCACCGCCGATGGAGTCATGCGTGCGTCTTTGCACCGCGAGTTTAGAGACCTCTGAGAACATATGACGTCATGTATAGTGCCGACACGCGGCGGCAAAGAGGCGGGAGAACCAAGAAAGAGAAGCTACTACGAGGATGGTACACGTTTAATTGGTTTATGTAAGGATCTACCACGTGCGGCGACTCTCTCTCTCTCTCTCTCTCTCTCTCTCTCTCTCTCTCTCTCTCTCTCTCTCTCTCT
>NW_022639547.1:448727-483828 GCF_010583005.1 Odontomachus brunneus
CTCTCTCTCTCTCTCTCTCTCTCTCTCTCTCTCTCTCTCTCTCTCTCTCTCTCTCTCTCTCTTCTGCTCGCTCGCTCGCTTGTTCAGTGGCTTATAAATCGCACGTGCACCAAAAATGGCAATTTCTTTATCACGCGTCTCATTTAAAGTGCTTCATTACGTTCCAAGATTACATGTATCATATGACAAGTATTGTCGGGCGTGTCGATTGATTGATGGTTGGAGTTCTCTTAAGGTCTTTCCTAACTTTTCCTTTAGGTACTTCAGATAGAAATTCTTTATTTGATAGCCAATTGGGACGTCCGGCAAACTTGTACGACATATGTAATATTAGCCTAATTGTGTAAGAAATTGAACTACATAGATATCCAAACGTGAAATAAATATCTGAAATAAATATCTGAACGTAACAATTAAAAGGACGAAATATATATCTATACACACACACATATGTCGAGGTGTGGAGCTTGGGGAGCTTAATTGGTTTAGAGCAGTCGCCCGGCAAGCGAAAGCTCCCGGGTTCGATTCCCAGCCCAGCGAACTCTCGCTTCCGATATTTTTCTGTCCGACTCTTTCGCAGTCGTATATTTCGCAGAGGCGTCGGGTCTTAGATACACGGTGGATAGAGATGGAGGGAGATCGCGTGCACGACGGCACTTCTTCTCCTCCTCCGGCGCCGCGAGATGATCATTCGCGCCCGCGAGATGAGATGAGATGCGTGCGCGAAACCGCCGCCGAATCGCCTTGTGAAAACATCGTCGCGACGAGCTCTCCGTGTCGTGCCACCGCCGCCGCCGCCGCCGCCGGCGGCGGCCGCGGCGGCCGGCAGTGGGGACCGACCCTGCCGTCGAAAAATCGATTTCCCGTAGGGCATAAGGGCGAGCGAGCGACTGGGAGGGCGGCCGCGGGAGAGGGAACATCGCGCGGAGAGACGAAATTCGGGAAAATCCGCGAGAAACGCGCGAGAGGGAGAAAATAAGAGCAATAGTCCAGCACGTAAAAACCGATCTCGCTTGTCCCCCTTCCCCCTTCTTTCTACACACACACACACACACACTATATATATATATATATATATATATATATATATAAAATATACAAAAAGAACAGGGAGGAGAGAGAGATTCGTTTCTAGTCCGTTCCCGATGCGGCCGTGTGTATGGGTGAACACGACTACTGGCGTGTGTATGTGTACGCGCTGCGCGCGGTAGGGGTGAGAGGAGAAATAATTAATGTGCGACCCATTCCTCTCCCCGCGCGCGCGGCACCCCTTGCTCCCCGTGGCGGCCCTCCTCGCTCCTCCGCGCTTATCCCCCATACCCCCTCCCGAGCAGCTACGGGTACCCACTACGGGTCTCTTGTACCGCTACGCTTAGCTGCCATTGTGTCGGGACGCCACTTCCGAAGTATCAAACGTTAATTCTTTGATTGCGGGGCTCCTCGGGGCTACTGCTGGCGCACCTCACCGAGACCGTGTCAGCGGCCGCGCGCGTGCGGGGCGCGAAGAGCATCGTGTGTCGTGTTCGTTCTCTTCCTCGTGCTGCTGGTGGCAGTGGAGGTGGTGTTGTTTGAACACAACGTGACGACGACGACGCGGCCGTCGTCGTCGTCGTCGTTGTCGGCGGCGGCGACCCTGTCCCATTTCGTCAGTCGCATTCCCGGAAATCGCCGAGTCTTGCGCCGTACCGCTGACGGTCCTGCAATCGCCTGGCGAATTCGTGAAAGTTAGGTTAGGACAGTTACTTCCGCAGGTATTGGCCGATCGCTTGCTCGCTCTTTCTCTCTCTCTCGCTCTCTCACTCTTTCTCCTTCTATCTCTCTTCTGAATACTCACCTCTCCCCTCTTCCGCCTGCCCCACCGTCACTCTTCTTTCGCCCCTGTCCCCCCACGCCTTTCAATTCAGAGGCGTCTTCCGTCGAGGATACTCTTCGATTCCGCACGCGTCGCGTCGGCGGACTGTTCTTCGCGTTTCGCTCGAGTTCCGAGATGTCGCGTTTATGCCGCTCAGCCAGTAACCGCCGATAATCGGGCTGCTTCGCAGGGCGGTCTTTCGCGGGAACGAAGCCGGGCGTCGTTCGTGAGCCACCGGCGTGAGTAAACGATACGGCGCCGAGCACATTGCACAGAATACACGTAGGAGAAGTGTAATAACCCATCGTGAATATTCCCCCGGCGACGAGAGCGTGCACTTCCACGCGCGTAACCGCTGTATTGTCGCGACGGCTTTCCCGGCTTGGCGCGCGCGTTCAAACGAGGATATCGTGCGAGGTCCCTCGTGCCTGTTGATCCCGGCCCCTCTCTCATCCTGTGCCTCTTGTGATTGCAGAGTGACCGAGTTCGAAAGAATGGAGGCCATGGATTTGGACGGGGATGCAGTGGTGGATCTGAGTGTCAGGTAATAGTGCACTTTTCACGTCATATTTGAGGTTAATGGGACTCGACAGCTGCTGTTCGTGATCCCCGCGTACACTTCCTGACGAATTCACGGGCGAGCCGTGCCAAGTTCACGCGTGCATTAGCCACAGCGTAGGCGCATGATTTTGTTTCGCTGGAATTTCACGTGAATATTATGCTGTGTTCACAGAACGCTTGAAATAGAACATAATGGTAATTCACGATAATGCTGTCTTTTATTCGAGCGAATTTCTTATCGGTGTCACTCGTTATCGCTCTATAATAGACAAAGAAATAGGTTGTCATTACTTGACTTGGCATACATGAATATTAAGTTTTATGCCCGAGATGTTCTTTTTAGCTGCATTGCTGAACTAGTTAATAAGTTAGAGTGAGAAAAAATATACTTGCCTCATTTTAACTTATTGCACTAGTTCAGCAGTGCAGCTAAAAAGAACAGATCAAGTGAGTTTCTTTCTCAGCGATTGAAATTAATGTACAAATAGCTGTGCAAAATGTTCACATTGCGTTGCAGATCTTAATGTCTTATTGTTGCGTGTATTTTTAGCAGCAGTGGCAGACGCAATTCTCCATCTGTTTCTGTAAATTCTGGAGACGTCGTTGTCCCGTTGGATTTGGGCATTCACATTCCCACTAGCCCCAATCTGGAGAACAACATGCCAGAGGCTCGTAACATACAGAATGCAGCTCGTGGCATCTTGGCCCCCAAGTCAGGGGAAGACCGCAAGACAAGACGTAGTCTTAGACCTAGAATAGAGAGAAGCTATGCTGAGAGTCCCGATGAACCTAGAATGAATGGATACTTGAATGGGAACGCGTCGGATAGCGAGGAAGGTTGTTACAATTCTGTTTATTTCAATGTGCTGTTTTATTTTGGTCTCATTGTACTCAGAGTGACTGTGGCAAACAGGTGAGCTGCCTCCTCTGCTGCCTATCAAGGAACTGTCGAGCGACGAGTTGGCCGAACGCGAAAGAATGTTGCGGAAGTTGAAAGAGGAGCTCAAGTCTGAGGAGATGAAGCTGGTGCTGTTGAAGAAGCTGCGTCAGTCTCAACAACTAAAGGAGAACATCGCAGTGCCCAAGGCTCCTAGCAAATTGCCACCACCGGTGACGGCAGTACAGCAGACGCCTCACAGGTAACAAACAACATAACTGATCGTCGAGTAGCACGTTCAGCGAGTTTCTATCGCTTCAAGGAGCCAGTAAGAGAGAGAATAACACAATTAATGCACTTGAAATGAAGAAAGAAGATGTTACTGCGCAGTAATATTTTCTTTTTCCCTGTTGAACAATTTTTGTACACTGCCATACATACCAAACTGTAATCGAAATATCGTCTTTCAGTCACAGAACGGGGAAAGCGCCGCCGCCGTTACTCAGAGGCCAGCCAGCACCTAGCAGAAGTAGCAGTTTGCATGCTCCGCCACCAGGCATGGTATTGCCGCCAACTGCGGGTCGAAATGCGACTATTTCGAGTACAGGGATACCTCCGAACATGGTGATACCGCAGCCACCTCATCCTAGAGGTAGACCGCCCAGCACGACGCCGAATGTGTCGAGTTATCATGCACCGGCGGACAGAACGGAAAGATCCACAAAGGATCCGACACCAGCCCCCGCACATCAAGTAAGTAAGGTATAGTAGATCACACGTTATCTTTTTTCTTTTCTCCTTGTTTCTTCTCACTCTTCTATAAACTTCCATTCATGCAAACTTTATCTTGAGTCTCGTCTTCGATTATTGATTCTTTAGATACCAAGTATTTCCAATTTTGAAACGCTATTCTTGATGCAAATTTATTACATATCATCGTTGGGATGTCTCGTTCTTTCATTATTGGTTGTGTTACGAAAATAAGTAACTATTGATTATATCGGCCGTATTTTACATAGAAACGAGACAATTCGATGAATGGGTTAATAAAATTGTATATCATTGAGTATTCTTTATCTAAGAATTTTAAAGAGCCACCTTATATACACGCAAACGCTTTCACCGCTAATGTGCATTACTATGCAATACTACAAGTAGCGGTGAAAGTCTCGATTAATTATTTGATTATAAGCAACATATGTAACTCATTATATTTTTCTAAACACAAAGCTGCTTGTTGGATCGCAGGAAAATAAAACCACCGCATCCTTAAGCACGCCTGTGAATTCAGAACAGGTATATTCACTCCTCGATCAATATGCAATGTCTTTCCATCTGTGAATCTTCTTTTAATATTAATCAATTTCTTTCCTCTGTTATGTTGATCATCATGCAGACCTGATGACGTTTCAATTCTGTTTGAGCTTTGTCTTCTGTCCTCACTTTATTCTCATTTTTAGCAATTTTCAATTTTTTTATTCTTTGTTTCAATAATGTATAAAATAATATGCAAAGAAATAGTCTGCTTATTATCCTCTTTTGATGCATATATTGCAAGTTAACACGCAATATAGCCAAACTTGCGATGACGAAATTCTGTTCGTTTAAATAAGATATTCTTATATTGTATGTTAACATTTTTTGTTTTGTTTAGAACTTAGAACGTTTGTTCTTTCAAGTATATTGATGTTCTTCCTAACATATCGATTGACTTATTCATATTCTGTTGTCTCTTCAACAAATCCAGGAGCGACAACGGGAGGATAATCAGACACCTGCTCAACGTCAAGCAGCCGCCAAATTAGCCTTAAGGAAGCAGCTTGAAAAAACACTACTGCAAATACCACCGCCAAAACCGCCGCCTCCGGAGATGCATTTTGTACCAAATCCCTCCAACACGGAGTTCATATATCTGGTCGGTTTGGAGCATGTGGTGGACTTTATTACAAAGGAGCCGGCTGTTCCGCCGCCTCCCGAGCCGTTCGAATGTTCACAATGCAAGACAGATTTCACACCCGTATGGAAATGGGAGAAAAACCTACCTGGAGGTAATAAGGACAGTCCTAGAGGACAGCATGCGACCTTCCAACGGCCCGCAGCGGGTCGCGATCCGAGAGTTATATGCGAACATTGCGTGACGACTAACGTGAAGAAAGCACTGAAAGCGGAACACACTAATCGGTAAGTTTTCGTGTATATATTAAACAGTATATATCTAGGTGATACAATCATTTTAGAATAATGTAATCATTTGTATATTACATGATGATCACACATGCATAATACAAATCATAACGGAAGAAGAAAGCATTAGCTTTGTTGAAAGCGTTTTTGCGATATTTATTAATTATTGCTTTGTGAAAATTCAAACGATATTACCTACTGATAACCATTATTAATTCTTGTTAATATTCCTTTCTAATGGATCACATTACACGGTATTACAGATTAAAGACTGCTTTCGTGAAAGCGTTGCAGCAGGAACAAGAGATAGAGCAAAGGCTAGCACAAGCGGGGTGTCCAAGTCCGGATCCCCCTGCCCCGAAACCAGTTCCTAAAGCAGCCACTCCCACGAGAAGAGTAGCCACACCACCCGCACCTTTACCGCAGGTACCACCTCCGGCACCGACGTTGACGCCAACACCGCCGGCGCCAAAGATGCAAGAGCATCCTCTAGTAAAACTGGCTGAAAGTGGAAAATTCAGCCCGCACCATGCAGCAGCTGCAGCGGCTTTGCAGCAACAGTTGCTAAGAGGTAAGCAGCGTTGCGCACATCTCAAGATTCTATGAGTATATTTTCCTTCAGCTTATATAGCCAAGAAAGAGACTTTGTTTACAATTATACTACTCTTGTAATCTCTTCTCACAATTTTTTTAATTTTCACATACCCTTTACACTACCTTCATCTTTTCTTTATCTGTCATCTCTAATTACACTACCCTATTTTATTCAACGCCTGTATTATATCGCCTTCATATACAATATTCCAGATTTTATCCTTCTTTTCAGCTGTACACATCTATCCCTTTATCTTCCCTATACGATCTCTTCATCACTTTCCTTATTGCCTCTTCATCTTTTTCCCAATTTTTTCCCATATCTTGTTAGTTTTATTACTCTACTCCATACCTGCTATTAATTCCATGAAGTAATTCCACTGTCTTTTTATTCACTTCCTATATGTTTCCTTCAGTTTACATCGTCAAGAAGGAATTTTCCATATCCTGTAACTTTCCTCTTATTCTTTGCACTTCAATTTTCTTACTTGTACAGCACCTGTCTCATCAGTTTTCGTCATTCTTTTTTTTTGTATTTTCCTGTATTTTGGCTTCTTATTTTATAATCAAGCTTTTCTTCCGAAAATGTAATTATTCTTCTCCTTATTTTTCTCTTATTTTCTTTATCTTTTATGTTCTACGAACTTTGTTACAAATAAAATAAAACTTATTATCTCTTACATTATTACGATTAAATCCTATCCTTTCTTATTCTATGTAAACTAAAAACAGACGATATTAAATCGGAATTTTAGGAACATAACGAATTTGTATACAAATTGATAACATTGTCCTTTGTGGATCCTTATTCATTTTTTATTACCTCTATCCTTTGTGTACTTAAATCTTCTATTATCAATTATATACGTTTCCTCTATCAATAATTTTCTCTGCTTTACATACACTATCCTAACTACTCGTTTCTTGCAACGCTATAATTTCTACTATCCATGTACTTTTTCTGTCCTGAATCTTACTTTTCTACCTAACACCTTGTTTTGTTCTCACATACTATCTACGCACTCATTCCTGCATAATTTCCTCTATTTCTGACCCCCCATACTTAACTCATGATTAGTGATGCAAGAGTGATATCGACGAAGAGAAAAAGATGATTCTACGTGGCGAGAAAAATGTGAAGTAAAATTCTATCATATAGAAGACTTTGATTTCGAAAAAATATGCACATATGATTTGAAGAACTAGACAATTTATAATGTCCTGTTCCAATTGTGAAATAAAATTTTTAAGTAAACTCAGTTGTCTAATTATAAAAAGATGAATGTTTTAATCGCGTAAAAAATGTTTCAGAACTCGCGAAAAATCCAGTGCCGGGTATACCGCCGCATCAGCCTCTTCCTGCTCACATGATGCCGCCGTTCACTTCGATATTGTATCCCTATCAATTGGCGATGGCGCAGGCTGCCGGTGGCAAAGGTCTCGTTGAGCTGCAGCGACAAGCGGCAGATCTTCAACGTCAATATCTGCTTGACATGATACCGTCGCAAGCGTCTCAGGCGCAAGGCAACCAAGCACCACCGAGGGCTCATCCACATAACTGGAAAACGTAACCGGACGCATTTAAGAGAACGAACAATTAAACGCGCGGATGTCATAGTGCGTGGACGTATGATAAAAGGAATACAGAGACTCTCCTGCTCCTCTGTGTTTATTATGTATCTATTGAAAAAAAAGGGACTCTCGGAGTGTCGTTTTCGAGTGTCGTGCGGTTGGTCACGGCCCTCGCTCTCTCTCTCTCTCTCTCTTTTTCTGTGCACCTTATGAACATTTTAAATAACTTACGCCAATCGATATTGACGATGGCGCGTGGTGAAGCTCAAATTGATACGCGTTCGAGAAATTACTTCGTATAGTATTGTGTAAAGAGTGGTTATAATCGTTGTGAATATATGTCAATTCACATGTGTGTGTGTATGCGAGACATCATTGTTATATCCAAAGGATTTAAGGTTTTATTGTCAATCCCCGAATGACTTAACACAATAATTAGTTTGAGTACGCAAGCGTCGTTTAAAAGAGAAAAAAGAAAAAAAGATCAATATCGACCGCGTATACGGTACTCCCCTCAATGGAGACTGACGGAATTGTTGTTTATTTTCTTCCTACATGTAACAGCATGTATGCGTTATTGTTTCTCCTCATTGTCCACCGAAATAGTAAATAAACGTAAATGATAATCGAATCGTGTCTACAAGCATATTAATAACTCGGGTACGAAATAACTAACGAGAACAATCGTTTGAATTATTATTATACGATATGATATAAAGAACCAAATAAATATCTACAAGGCACTAATTAAACCAGATAATAAGTGTTGAAACACGTCTACGAATCGGTTGATTAACGATAAAATAGCTGTGTGATCGCGAAGAATGAGGTGGGACAGGGGGGAGGAGGAGGAGGAGGAGGAGGAGAAGAAGGAGGAGAGACGAGTGCGACACGAAGTGACGAAATCGTTGATGAAAGAATCTTTTTTTTTTTTTTTAGGCTCTCGTTAGGTGGTTAAGCCGATCTTTGCCGCTGGTTTCAACGTGTTTTTTGCGACCACCCGGCAGTACCTGTACTATGTGTATATCTTTATTTTCTTCGAACTGTATTTTTAAGAAAAATTTCACGCAAGATAGAGTTGCGTAGTAACGTAAGGAGACGAAGAACGATCTGTAAGATTGAGTGTGCGCGTGTGTGTGTGTGTTATATGTGTACGCGTGCGTGTCATGGCGTGTATGTGTACGTTTGAGTGTGAGGGTGTGTTAGTAATTAGCAAGAAAGCGAATGTGGGAGTGATAATAGCAATCTTTTTCTCTTTCTCTGTCGGTACACGGTGGAATGTATCGGCGAATTTATAATGGAGTGACACGAGTGTCATTCGCGCACAAAATACGAATTTCTCTCACACGTAACTCACGTTTACAGCTTGCGTGTATCGGATTTGGTCGCGATTCAGATATCGAGACATGCACGCGCGACTCAATGACTTCGGAGTTTTCGGCGTTAACGCGAGAACTTTCGGACCAGCAACGGTGTCAATTGATTCGAGTTAACGCGACGCGATTGATTTCATGTCACTTTTAATGTAAAAGTATTTAAAGATCTTACTAGGAGATAATCGAGGTTCTTTCGAATTTTGTCACAAAAAAACGGCGACACCGCCAAATTTTTACAACGTCCTCTGGAAAAAAGTCTGCACCTAAACGAGTTAAAGGCATCTGGCACTTGTCCCAACAATACTATTACCGGTTCCTCCCGCTCCTCTATGTCTCTCTCTCTCTTTTTCTCTCTTTCTCTTTTTCTTTCTCTGTCTCTCCCCACTAATAGTCTGATTTTATTGATTCTGGGCTAACCGATCTTGATCATACATTTCCGAATCAATTAAAATATATAGTACTGTAGTCTTGATATTTCTTGGTATATGATACAACTTAATAAACTAAAATAGCATAATTATCTCTTTGTACTACGTGATAGATTTTGAACTCGTACTTGATATACATGTACACCGTAATAAGTCTACGATCGCATAATAGATCAAGATCTGTGTTTTTTGTGTAAGAGAAAACAGAATAATAATGTCGTCGACTAATTACCGATCATCGGGGCACTACTACCAACATTATCGATCTTACATAATGGGAAAGAATCGAACATTTTGGGACTTCAATTTAATTTCGACCTTCTGACTGTGAATGGCGATACTCTCGGTGCTTTCTCTCCCTCTTTGAAATTCTCTCTCTAACGACGCAAGTGTACCACATGTATACACGACTTTTGGAACTGACCGTGTCGATTCGGTTGAGAGCAAATCGTTGTTATTATCGTCGTCATTAACAATCACGGATAAATTAATTGCGTCTTATTCGGTAATTAGATTGCGTCTCGTTTCTCGTGGGAAAAAAAAGAGAACAAACATTTCCTCCTATCCTTTTTTTTTTTGTTCCAGCCTCGTCTTTCACATCTTTGTGTGGTGCTGTTAGCGATTAAGCGTACTCTCTCTTTCTCTCGTATGTGTGGGAGAATTTTATATCCTGAAAACACGTAAACGGCCCCATTTGGCTACATGACAGAAATGAGAAATGGCGAACAAAAATTCAGCGGGACTATGGAATTTCGAGAAGCTTTACGAAAAGAGGAGAAAACAAATGCAGAAAAGAAAATTGACTGGCCGCGCGCGCTCCACGGGGACATGAACGTTTTTATCGTCACAAAAACAAAATCGTTGAAGCTTTGGACGGATACTCGGCACATCAAAAAGAAGACTGTGTGACACGCGCATATTTTTTTCTTTTTAATTTCTCGTCACGACGAAAAACTTGCGTATATTTTTTGCCAAAATTCGTACATTGATCTTGAAGTGTCTATCTAAACAAACAGCTCTGTCCCTACAATTTATAGAATTAGTGGATAAATACAAGATTACCGAATACTCTGGAAACTATATGAATAAAGCTTATCAATGATTGTATTAAGAGGTGATGTTTATTTATCTTTTATAAGTAATCAACGTTCTCGTTATATGCATTTGAAATGTATCAGAGCGAGATTTTTATCGGTAAGTTTCGTTAATCGTTCGATATATTCTGCTAACATGAAAAAAAAAGAAACCAAATGCTGTATGAACTCGTATACTCACAGATTTACTTGTATAAAAAACGTTGATGATTGCATTTGCTTAGAGTATTTGCGATTACATTCTGACGACAGAACATGATCACACAGTGCGACATTTGACTAATCTAAAAAGATAAAAGTAGCCTATTTAGAGTCAAGGTTCCGTTCGAATAGATTAAACGAAAATTCAGATTTAAAACGTTACGAGACAACATACATACTCAAGTATGCGAGATTTAAATGGACGATTTTTAGAAATAGAAAAAAATGAAAATTAATCATTTTCTATTACAAAAGAGAAATAATATACCAACATTAATAATTATTAATAATTTAATTAAATAATAAAGACAACTTTACTTTTTGTGCGTGCAATCGAAGAAAATACTCTCATCTTTCTAAATTCGCACTGCGGATTATCGCGCCGTGAACAAGTAACAATAATATAAGCCTTGGTGCTTTCGTAATAACAAGATCATCGATCATGGTGACTATCATTAGAGCTGATTTGTTCAACCTCTTGGTAAGTTAACTAATAGTTAAATCATATGTCTGTCTTTGTTTTTCCTTTAAATTAGACAAAAGGATATGATTTAGCTATTAGTTTACTAAGAAATTGGAGAAATCGGCCCTTAGTAAACCGATTATCACAGTCGTGGCCTCGACCTGGCCCGCTAATTCTGCTTCTTCTCGTTGTACTCCGTTAGGCATTTCTTGAAGTGCTTGGCGCAGAAGGGATACAGCGTCGGATGATCGCACGTTCGACAGGCCGCTGCGAGATGAGAGCAGCATCTCAGGCTTTCACGGCAGCAGGAAGCCCACAAGTCCGGCCCAACGACAGCGCAGTTGTTGCAGAAGCAGTCGCCTGCAATGGGATTTATATAAGGGACGTGATCTGACGTGTCGCTATTGTAATGTTCGTTTGATATTTCTCTTCGAAATTTTATGATTTTATGTAAAATTGTGTAATATTAAAATATTGCGATATTGCGAATACACTTGTGATTTTCTATTTGTTAAGTGAGACAAATTTGAAGTAATTAACATACTATTAAACATTAATATTATAAATTCAAGTATATTAGTCATAGAGTATTAATATCTGTTTCAAATATTAATATTAGATTATTGAGACGGACCTGAGAGTTCTCTGCGTAACACTCATCTCTCTCTTCATAGTCTACATTACGCTATCAACGTGTTGTGCGTTTTCCAGAGAATAATATCCGGATGTTCTACTAGAAATCGACATGTGAGTAATTTGCTTCTCGGTACTCTCTCGCTATATTACTTTCTCCTGTCCGTATCGTTGTGTTGCGTTTCGCGTGTGTTATGCATGTTGCAACACACACGCAACGCGTACCAATTTACAAGTATCTTCATCAGAACGGCTTATTAAGAAAGAAAATTCAAACACGATCAATGCAAAAGCCATTGAAGAGCGGATTTATAAAGCGAATTTCGAGGAAATACGCTCATCGTGTCGTCTAATGCAGCGCGAGCTAACGTGGCGTTGCATTCCGGAGTAAACACCGCATGAACATAGTCGTTCGGTGAACATAGTCATCTGGGAGCGGCTATTGCCAAGGTCAGCATCTCTATTGTCAAAGCGCGAGTTGAGTGATGCTTTTCGTAACAGCGAGGAAGTTCGCTAACGGTGTCGCGTCGTGTATGCACAACGCGGTTAGACATTTGATCTGCTGTCCGGTTGCTCTCCGGAGCATATACACCGCGGGGATTACCTCGTGGACAGTCGACTGATCGGCGAGCCTCCGCCCTTCGGCACTCCAAACCCTCGTCGCCCATGGGACAGCTCATGAAGGATGTCTCAATGGAATTCTCGCCGAGAATCGCATCAATCTGAAAAAATATATACATTATGTATCGCAATTTAAACGTTCCTCTTACCTCAAAAATTTATTTCCTGCTTTCTCGCAACTTTTAAAGTAAGCCATCACGAGCTGATAACCATGGATTTGAAGTTTCCACTTAGCAAAAATATCTATAAGACATTTAAATAAATCAATGAATAAATAAATCTTAGAAAGTTGTTACTAAACGCGACTTGAAACTTGTTTCGAGTGTCAGATTGAAACTTTGAATTAGATGCGAGTTTCCAGTTGATTCATATATGTGACATTGTATTTACAGTCGCGACTGACCTGAAAACTTTCTCCATATGTAATACGCGTAAACGCACTTGACTTGCATCACACAGGCGAAAAAAAATGATCTGTTTGGAGTCGTGAATTCGAGTCAAGTGAGACTATTGAACGATCTTCACTTTCGCATAAAGTGCCAGGTATTCTTCTTCTGATGCAACATACATCTGCATTTGTAATCTCATCTCGTGAAATAATGGAGAACGGAGAGTATGCAAGATGTCATAACTTATATCAAGTGCGTAAAAAGATACGGATTTATTTGTTTGATAAAGATAGGATACATCATAAAATATGTTTAAATTTAGTACCAGGAAATGAATCTTAAAAATAAATTCTACTACGTGAATGACACTCGAAATGTTAGGCTTTAACTTTCACTAAACTCTAATTAGTTCAATTGACGATTCAAAATTGCCTCATCGGAGTCAAGTGTTACTCGTTTTATTTTATTATTATCCAGCAATAGAAATTGACAATTTTTCTTATAGTTGGACGACAAATTATACAACTGTAAATTGTATCAACAGTAAATTGGTGTTTTTACAGTTATTAATCAGAATTTGTGGTGAAAGTCTCCCTTCGTTCTTATCAACGAGTCTAACTTACTCGTTTAAACGCGCCCGGTTTGGAGAACATTTTTACCAGCTTCGCTAACGCGTTCTCCGCATGCGTTTGCTCTAGAACGTCGGTGACATTTTCGAGCGCGAATCCGCGTGCCAACAGACAGAAGAGGAATGCGAGCACGCACCAACCGGAAGACATCGCAACGCCGCAGAGGAGAAACAAGAGGATCGACGAGTTCACACGCCCGCTCCCGCGCTCAAACTCGCGTAATTTAAAACTGTTCACTGCTTGCCAGATGATCCGCGGGGGGGCCTAGCAGGTGCGAGCCGAGCGACACCGAGTCCGATCGAAATTAGCCGAAACCAACCCACTGTACATCGTTAGTTCAGGTGGCTACGTAATGTCCGTGTGGCGCTGGCAACGGTCGGTCCGATCATATATATATATAGGTTGCTTTCGAACAAGAAACAAGTTGACACAAATATCATCCTATCTTTGTTACTCACTAAGGCTGCGTTCGGAAATATCACCCAAGTGTACCTGTCACATTAGAGTGAGCAAGATACAAGAGTGAGATAAAAAGAGAGAAAGAGTACTCGAGTGACGTTTCCGAACGCAGCCTAAGTGTAGAACATTAACGTCCAATTTCTTCACCTCCGATTAACTATTTGTCGGATAAATGTCAACCGTGATTGGTTAATCTTGCCAACCATAAATATGATTGGTCAATAGAATAACTGGCAGATAAAGTTAACCGGAGGTGAAGAAATTGGGCATTAGAAAGATAGATTAATAGTTGTATCGACTTTTGTCTCTTGTTGGAAAGCATCCATAGTTATACGATGACTATCCTTGTTTGATGTTCGGCGAACAATAAGGATAGAATAATATAGACCACATCGCATATTTTAATAATTCCATAAAGTCAATATAATAGTATATATTTAATAATTATTATTGAACAATTAGTAATCTTAGCAATATATAAACTTTGTTACATATACAATTTTCAAATAGTATGAAAATAAATATATACCCAGATAGAACAGAGTATAAAAGGAATTTTCACTCGTATGTCATTAATTATAAATTCATTTTCAGACACAAAAAATCTTTTTTCTGAACTTTTCAGAAAAAGAAATTCTTTTGCACCTAAAAACACGAACTCAAAATTGGTGACATACGAATGACTTCTTTTTAAATTTCTGTGCTATCAGAGTAAATTTACATTTAATTTTTATCAATATGCGCAGTAATAATTTTATGATTAGAATTTTTATATAGAGAGATAATTGTTTAAATTATTTTTTATTGAGGTAAATATAAAATATATAATTTAGCATAATCAGTAAAATTTATTAAATAAAACGTATAATATATAATATATAATAAAATATATAATATAATATATTCATATAAAATGTTATTGCAAAGTTATAATCGTTCAAAGATTTTTAATAATTGCTATAATTGTGGAAAATTTTCTTTCTACAGCAGTACAAATTTCTAATTGTCAAATTTTTTACAATATTCCTAATATATATTAGAAATAGTAGTAAATTTGAACATATTCCCAACACTCAGGTCTTTTGTTTCTATTATATTTTCATAAAACAACTGTTTTGCTAATAAATACAAGTATAGAAAAGGCTAAATAAGGCAAAAGACGTGTAAACAATAACTAAAATTTATGTGTATCTTTCGCCTGCGTCGTCCAGTCTGCGATTCTGTATAACGAATTATAAGGAACAATTTTGCTTGCATAGATCTTCGAACGTATATAACTTTTTAATAAAGCATACATTTTCGGATATATGAACTATTTCATATAAAATTCTTTTTTACCTACTTTATCTCATTAAAACATTGTATAATTTCCACATTTTGTAATATCTATTATAACATCAATTACAAATATCTGAGAAATTTTAGCTAATGACAAACAATTTATTATCCAAACTTAATACACCAAGAATATTGCCTTCTTTGGTTGCTTTCCAACAAGAGTCACAAGTCGACACAAACATCATTCTATCTTTATTCCACATTTAGTGAGTAACAAAGATAGGATGATACTTGTGTCGACTTGTGTCTCTTGTTGGAAAGCAACCTTTATCATAAATACTTCTATTCCATAAAATGTCATAAAAAACATTTTTTACAGATAGCTTGCTTATGTTTTAAAATAAAATTTTTCTTAGGGCTGTCTGCAACAATTTTATATTTTCTTTGGGTACGTAAAAAAAAGTGTACTTTTTTTCTTATTTGTGTCGTACCCAGAAGTACAGTCTGGAGCTATTCAAACGAGGCATTATTTTTTAATTTTTTTATCAACTTTTATGAAAGTTTATTCACTCTTTTTCACAGTCACACTTCACCGCTGAGACCCAGAGACAACAGCTGATCAGAGATCGGGCCGACTGTTGCTTAGCGACATCTGGTGGTTCGCGGACATTAAGTAGCTACCAGAGAGTACAAACTCCCTCTTGTAAGGCTGCGTTCGGAAACGTCATTCAAGTACTCTCCCTCTCTTTTTATCTCACTCTTGTATTTCGCTCACTCCACGGTTATCGTCTAGTAGTGTGCACACATTAGGTTTGTTCTTTCGACTGTGAACTGGCTGCACTAGTTCACGAAGTTTGCACTAATGCGTTCTTTCGATCAGAACAGTGTAAGAAAATGTGTTCTTTCGAACAGTGCAGGCTGAACTAGTGCAGCGAGTTCAGTGAACTGACTGCCCTAGGTCTGGAGCAAGCAGTGCAGGGCAGCTAACCGAAAAAATTTAAATTTGTATTTATAACCTGTAAAATCGGTATACCTAGTTGACATTACGTAGAAGAAATAATCCGACGACGAAATCTATAAACAGTAAGTAAATATTTAAATATATAATGTAGATAAATATATAATAAATATATAATGTAGAATGACATAAAAGAAGTATTTAGAATGTTATCCAAACAGCACAAAATATCCGAAAGACATCCTGGGAAGGCTCTTGGACGTTTTTTCGAAGGGATTTGTTGTATGGGTATCCAACACAAAACAGTTTTTAAAAGAAATAGGATTGTTCAACAAAACATAAAATGCTATAAGTGCGAAAGTGTTGTCCGCCATCTTACACTGCTCTAACTTGCTCTTACCCGTTCTTTTCAGACCCATATGTATCTTTGCACTGGTCTGCACTATCTTGAACTTTCTTCAACTAGTACAGTTCCAGTGCAGCCCTAGGTCAGGTCGAAAGAACAAACCTAGTGTGTGTTTCCGAACGCAGCATAAAAATTGGCCTCCGTTTTTAGTCGCACCCTCTGAGATAGTCTCCGGATGTGACCGAACTGAACGGGTGACGTCATGCGAAGTGGGGATACGGTATCGCGCGAGTTACCGGATACCTCAAATAATTTAGTTTCTTCATTTTTTAATTTTCATCATCCTATGAAAATAGTAAGATGATATATACATATGCATATATGAATGCACACAACTGTATACGTGCATATGTTGCTTGCTATTGTTTGCTATAACGTCTGTCATTCATACTTCAATTGGCGCGCATCCCCACTCCGCATGACGTCATCTGTTTAGTTCCGCCACATCCGGAGACTATTGCAGAGGGCGGTAGGTATAGAGCGTGCCACTTTCCAGACGGGAGTTGTACCCCCTGGTAGCCACATATATTAAGCCAGTGACATACGGTGCTCATTTTCGTGTTGGATTGCTTGCTGGAAATACTATGTTTTGACTGGTGCATTTCAATCCATCTTCAGAAATGTACCAATCAAAATAGAGTATTTACATCAGCAAACAATCCAGCACGAAAACAAACACCGTGTGCCACTGGCTTTACACAGGCTATATGGGGTGTGTTCCGTTACACGCTCTCAACGCTCGCGAGCGTCATTCTATCTTTGTTTAACATCTGTGAGCAACAAAGATAGAATGACGCTTGCGAGCGTGTAACGGAACGCGCCTATGGGAGAGTGTCAGGAGGGGGCTGGCCGAAACATTCGCCCTCTGTCTTCAACGCCGTTTCATATTCCACTGTCCTGATTGCACGTTCTGTTTATACATTTTTTTGTCTAGATCGATTTTGGATCTTTCTTGCTGATGTCAATTTGTGAAAAGTGACAATTTTTTAATGGTTATGAATTGATAAAAAATTGAGGAAGTCGTTGATAACGGTATTCAATTTCAGTACTAGATACTTGCCTGACGCCGCGATTCCTGCGCGTGCGTGGCGATATCGCGACCTTCTTGCTTCGAGAGCAGCTGCGGCAGTGAGGTTCATGTGAGAAACAACGTGAAATGTCAAAATGGCGTCTTCTCAAGACGCTTGGTATCTCTCGTTGTTGGGTCTGGCCGAGAATTTCCGTATATCCAACCCGCCCAACATTAAGTCGTGCATCCAGTGTTTGCAGGCGGTTTTCAATTTTAAACCACCTCCGCGGGTCGAAGCGCGTACTCATCTTCAGCTCGGAAATATCCTGCTCACGCACACGAAAAACATCGATTTGGCGCGATCCCACTTAGAACAAGCGGTCAGTTGATCCTTCTTTAATTTCTTTCACTTGCGCGCATCGGAATCGACGTCGGTCCTGTACCCTTCCACTCGATTTTCACATATTTTTTTTGCATCTCTGTGATTCCTACGATTTCCTTGTACACAATCTCCCTCCTATTTCTAACCTCACCCTATCGATAACATACCAAATAATAAATTTATCTGGCTTATTGAGTGAGTCACGTTGGTGAATAATAATTGAAATTGCTGCAGTGGCGACTGAGTCAAAACATAAATACCTTCGATGATGTGAAGTTTGAAGCTGCCAGTATAGTCGCGGAATTATATGAGCAACAACAACTGCCGAATTTAAGTAAACCCATATTGAGAAAGGCGATAGAACTGTCCCAGCATAATGTCTACTGGCATTGTAGACTTATTTTCCAGCTTGCAGTGAGTTTTATGAAGAATTATCTTATAGTTTCACATTTGTAGAAGCAATATATTCATATAGTGATTTATAAATTCTAGCAAATTCATGCTTCAGAGAAAGACTTTGTTGCAGCAAGCAGTTTGCTTGCGGTGGGTGTCGATTATTCCCACATAAGCAATGCCAGTTACACCAGAGTTCTCTTCCTTCTAAGTCGGTGTATGCTTCTGTTGATTGATAAAAAGTTCACAGAGGTTCATTCTCTCCTGAGTATAGCGGGCCATCATGTTGACAACTGGCAAGGTAGTCCACATCAGAAGGAATACTTGAAAGTATACTTTTTAGTTCTTCAAGTTTGTCATTATCTCATGGCTGGTCAGGTAAAGAAATATTATAATTATTAATGTAAAAAAATCAATATTATAATTATTAATGTAAAAAAGATATGTACACTATCCATTGCTATGATATTTGTCAATATTTATATGTTGTTTCTGTTTAAAATAGGTGAAAAGTGTAAAACCTTGTCTGAAACAATTACAACAGAGTATACAGACTCTAATGTCTCCTAGTTGGCCATCTGATGACGTAGTCACAGGCACAAATATAGGAGATATGTTTATATGGATGCCGAAAGATCATCTATATGTATTGGTTTATTTGGTGACGGTTATGCATTCTATGCAAGCTGGATATATGGACAAAGCACAGAAATACACAGATAAAGCTCTCACCCAAATTGAAAAGTTGAAAAGTAAATTTTTAACTTTCATGTCTTGCTTATCGTTAGCTTGATATATGGTTCAATTTAATTCTTTCTTATTTTGCAGTTGTTGATAACAAGCCTATACTATCAGTGTTTCAACTAATGCTTTTAGAGCATATAGTTATGTGTCGACTTGTAATGGGAAACAAAAGTGTGGCTCTTGCAGAAATTTCTCAGGCTTGTCAGCTTTGTAGGCGACAGCCGAGATTACTTCAAGGTCATAGACCTCAATTGCACGCATTACTAGGTTTATATGCAATGTCGATGAACTGTATGGAAGCTGCAGAGGCTCAATTTACTGCTGCACTCAGAGTAGGTACACAATTATATTGTCATTGATAAGTTTTAATGTTTTGATTTCGATAAGTATGACTTCGATATGGTAGTACTATTATGTATTGTTGAAGACACGTTCTTTTATTAATAAAAAAATATATATTAAATAAGCTATTTAGATATTGCTTCCAAATACGTAGAATCTCTTGTGTAGTCAAACATAACCAATGAACTTGTTTTTGCAACTATAATTGCATCAAAAAATTCTAGGAACATATTCTTAAAATCTAAAACTTGAAGAAAATGGAAACAAATTTCGAGATTTTATATGAGAAAACTCTCTCAAAGTATAATTTTAACTTATATTGATGATACACATACCGTATGCATGACAGAAATTAAAAGAAATTGTTTTATCTTTTTTTAGACGTCACACGAAAGGGATCTCTGGACATTCGCCAACCTGAATCTAGCGATCGTGTACCTCAGGACAAAAAGGGAAGCCGAGTTGGGGGCGTTATTAGAAAGGATAAATCCAGAATCTCTACCATCGAATTCTCATTCTTTAAGGGCAGCTGCATATTATGTACAAGGACTCCAAGCCTTCTTTGGTGCTAGATATAATGAAGCCAAGTATGTGCTTTTATAAAAGTATTTGTTTTCTTATATTTTTATATTTCTCAACAAATATGTATGATAATTAAGATTTTTGAAAATATTTTATTTTAAAGTGAGAGAGCCAATAAGTAGACAACAACGATGCAAATTAAATTTCCTGAAAAGAAAATATAGGAATAGAAATAAAAAATAACCAACTGACTTAACACAGTGGAACAGTACGCATCGATATTAATCTATAATATGATCTTTAGACGATACCTTAGGGAAACCTTGAAGATGGCAAATTCGGAAGACTTGAATAGACTTACTTCGTGTAGCCTCGTGCTTCTTGGACATATATTCCTTTCGTTGGGAAATAGCAGGGAATCGATGAATATGGTCACACCTGCGATGCAGTTAGCTTCTAAAATACCCGATGTACATGTACAACTATGGGCTACAGCCATTCTTAAAGGTATATACATACAAGCATACGTGAACATAATCTTATGTTCTCAGTTAATTGTACGTGATTAATGTTACAGATTTATACGGACTCGTCGGTGATACTAATCATGAAAACGAGGCATATCAAATGCATTGTACATTTTCTCAAACTCTCTTAAAGGACCATTTTCAGAGCACCCAAATGAGCGCACACTCGCTTATTCAATGGACAGAAGGTCCAGTGCCCGCATTGCCGAGCAATCCACCACCATCTACGTCACAAGCAATTCTCTAATGAGAGTAATAATTTAATGAGAGATATTTAAACGTCAGTTTAAATTGTTCGAAGAATGTTTGTCGAAGCCATATACATTTGTATTACATACCTATTGTTAAAGTGATATTGAGTTTAAAATTTCACACAGTTGGATATTAAACAAGTGATTATTGATAATGTTGAGAAATATTGAATCAATGGATCAGACAATATCCAGATATGTTCAGTGTGCAAGATTTTCCTGAGGACATGTTGCAATTAATTATAGCTTTTTAACTACAGAACTTTCTTTTGATAATAATTTACAATATTTGAATTATATTGCACAGCACAGGAACTGACTATAAATATACTTAGATCGCTCTAATATATGTTTTGTTTATTTCAATTTATATATTTTAAATTAAATTATTCATGCATTTTTGTTTTTTTCTTTTTAAGCACTAAAGAGATATAAATATTTGTTAGTTGTACAACATCGAAATGCATACGCGCTTGCTTATACTATCTGTATAAAACAGCGTATTTTCGAATTATGAGTAGATTTTAACATATATTAAATTCTTAAGTTGTATTAGCCTTTTGCTTTTCATGTTACTTTAAATTTATAATTTCGTATTACTGTGGGACGTGACTGGAAAAAATGACCTTGTTTTATCACGAATAAAGTAAAAAGGAAATGGATCATGAAAGTTTCTGAGTTAAAACTTGTATATATTGAATCATGATAAGTATAATAAAACTGAATTAATTACAGCTTCTAAAAAAATTTGATAAATTATCCGATTATCAAGAGGATTTGAGTAATTTTTTTATTATATGCTTTTTTTAAATGACCAAAGTAAAATATTAATAATTTAGCTGTGGACACACATAACAAGAAAGCAGAATATGTTCATTAAACGGTGTAGTGAAAAGATGTTAGGATAAGTATAAAAATTTTTGCGGATCGCTTAAAACAAATTTTTTAACTATTGTACATTTAAGATATGTTTTTCAGTACATGTATTTTGATTTAAAAAAATAATGTATGTATTGTATAAGTATAATAAAAATGTAATTATTATTAGTATAGTGATAAATAAAAAGAAGAAAGGGGCCTTAGAACTTGGTAACTTAAAATGGCTAAAGAATTCCATATGAAACTCTTTGCTATGTTTAAGTTACTCTGAATATATTCTGTACATACTTGTAGAAGTAAGAAGAGAACAGTGGGAAAATAGAAAATATAATAGAGTATAGCTTTGTACAAATATTCGACCCCTTTCTTTCGTATAATTATAAGTAAATACATGACACAATTTTATCGTTTGTATTCTGCTTTCCTCATAAATTAAGTATTTGTGTTAAGTCAATTTGATACTAGAAATTTTTCTTCTATCATTTTTTTTCTGCTTTTAACAGAGTGAAAAATAAAATTGCTACAAAATTATAGTATAAATTACAGTACAATATAAATTATACTATATCAATGCTATTGTTTAGATCTGTTCAGATTATTGATATCATTTGTAATTGCACTATGTCATTTAAAAAAGTCCTTAAAAAAAAGTCCAAGGTGGTCTAGTTGTGAATATTTATTTAATAAAAAAGATGTGAAAATTAATAAAATTTTTTGACACAATATATTTATCGTGATAATTTATATCGAAAGCGTGTATTCCTTGTTCTCTGCATTAATAATGTTCAAAAGAAGAGAGAACTTATTGGAATTTTAACATTGTATTTTCCTATTAAGGGATTGCAAAAGTTTGTCGAATTTTTCAAATAATTATCTGATTATGCATAAATGTAAAATGACTTGTATTTTGAACTAATATTTCTTCAATAATCTGAAATTTGAACGAAATTTTGCAAGCCCCTAATATTATTTTCATGTTGTATAAAAAAGTATTTTAATAAATTTTCTTAGTAAATTTCGATGTCTGATTTCTTGCAACACAACAAAGGATATAACACTATAAAGTAATATTTTTGTATCTTTCTACTTTTTTTTCAAGTATTGTCAAATATGCCAAAAGCAAATGAATATGGTGATAACAAAGTTTATTCTTTCAAATGTGATTTATTTTGTTGGTTTTCAACCACATTCTCAGATGTTCTATATAATGTCTCTATCACTTAATTATCTCAATTAGCTTATAATTCTTAAATGATCTATACATAATTTGCTAGATATGTTAGATACTACATATTAATTTCTGTACCACACCTGCGCATGTTGCATTCGTTTGATCTTCTTCTGTAATTGAAGAACACCATACAACAATGCTTCAGCCGTTGGGGGACAACCTGTAACATCAAGCTATTAGCACAACGAACACAATAACTGCAGAATAAAAATAGAAACAAGATTTACCAGGTACGTAAATGTCCACAGGTATAATTCTGTCACAGCCTCTGACTACGGAGTAGCTATAGTGATAATATCCACCTCCATTCGCGCAGCTTCCCATTGAGATGACCCATCGTGGTTCAGGCATCTGATCGTAGATCTTCCTTAAAGCAGGTGCCATTTTGTTTGTCAATGTTCCAGCAACTATGATACAATCTGACTGACGAGGAGAGGCACGAAACACAACGCCAAATCTGTCCATATCATATCTGGGTGCTGCAATGTGCATCATTTCCACAGCGCAGCAGGCTAAACCAAAAGTCATCGGCCACAGTGATCCTTTGCGTCCCCAATTCAACAAATCATCCAATCTAGCTACAGCATATTCCGCCAGATTATTGGTATTCTGGAAAGGGCTGTAGGGTTCAACCTTGGCTTTCTGTGGCAATGGAGTCTTCGACTCCTGCACAGATGACTCCGTGGCCATGTGTTTCACCTGAGTTTTGACAGCAGCAGCAGCATATCCTGTAGCTGCCACATTGTTGCACACCAGGGATAGTAATCCCTGGGGGACGTTGCCTAAAAAAGAGAAAAACGAAATATCACTGCATGTTTACGTGATAAATATCAAAACTTTCATGATTGTGAGGTTATGAGAGCACTTTGATGTTGTAACTCGTGTCATACTATAACTACGCAACGAACAAATGTGTATTAACGTTCGCAGCGCATATTAAGACGTAATATTATGCAATCCCACGACGTTAAAGAGAAGAGAACATGCAGAATGAAGTTTACTGCGGCATTATCGATCCATCACGAACCAGATGCATATTTCTTATCCAATACAAGATAAAATATATACCGTCGCACTTGACAGTCTAACAGGACGCGAGAATGCATTTCTAATAACAACTGATAACGTAATTTACAACAATAAACTTACGAGCAAGCGCAACGGAACGTAACATTTTTGCTCAAGTGCCAGAGTTGCTCGCTACATCGCGAGTTATGAACAGTAGTGTTGCTCACAGGGATCTCCTCGCGCATGCGTATCGCAGAGTGCGTTTTCAAAATATCAAATTCGTAAGAAAAAGAAAATAAAAGTGTCTTCAGAATTTTTTGTCTATAAGTTTATCTATTATATTTCTTTCTATAAAAACTACAATTATAATATTTTTAAACATTATCTGAATATATTCGAAAATTTCGTAATCGTTTATCGATCTCCTATACGCCTTGCTTATGAATGAGGTACCCACTCTTTGATAATTGATATTAATCACACAGTCACGTGTTATTTCGTTTCAACAGCTTTTACTCGCCTTAATATTAATCGACGTAGTTACAAAACAAAAGCATTTAATCAGTAATCAGTTAATTGAAATAAATATCGTAATTAAACGACAGACTTCAAAAACCGTTTTATTCGCTTTACATACACCCTCATCTTCGTCGGCGTTCGACGCGACTATTTAGGAAAATTACGGAAATTTTTAACAGTTTCACTACTAATACCTCCGCCTTGAATATATTATTTTTATCGATAATAGTAATACATATGAACGAAGCGCGATAATATTTTACAAGGCTATCACGCTAAATATATTCAACCGTATTAAACATCACAGAAATAATCTTCGCGTAATAACAGTATTGCCATAGCAATTTCCTTGAAGAAAATCTTTAAGCGCCTATTTCATCATTATCGTCGTCTTATATGATACAAGCTCTACGAGAATTATATGTCTCTTACATTTATATGCGTGTGTTGTGTGTGTGTGTATATATACACCATATATTATATCTCGTTGTATATTTATATATATATATATATTACTACAAAAACATAAAAAATTTTCTTTATACAATAAACCCTAACAGCTTTGGGATGATGATTCTAACAATCTTCTTTTGAAGAAAAGTTAGGTTTAATAACTACAAATATAACATGATCATTATTTTGTTTTGTAAACTGTAAGTTGTATATATTTCGCTTTTCTTAGACGCGTATGTACGCGACATGGAAACATACAGAATGCCTCAGTAACTACGATGAAATATTTTAATTAGTATATTCTCGGGAGTTACATTAATCACAAAATAAAATATTTAATTAAAGTTAAACATTCTAATATGGAAATATCGTAATAACATTAATCTCCGAGATACGAGCAAAGTAATAATTGTTATTGCACGAGTAATCATTGCATTGCAATCATTGTATTGCACACAATTTGAATACTCAGGCTCGTACTCGCCAATAGTTAAATAATGAAAAACGCGTGATTTATATGCACGTTTTACGCACGGTTATAGATTTCAATTTTAGTCATTGTAAGATTTCCATATTGAGTTTTCTGATCAATCTTTCGAATATACTGCCAAAATATTTCACGACTATAATGACACATCCTGCATATAATCTGTACATGTATTCATTGAAAATGTTTTCTCGTGATAATAGTTCCTCATCTTAAGCGTTTGACGTTGATTACTAATACACGTATATCAACATTCATATATATATATATGTATATATATATATATATATTAGATTTAGTTACAAAAATCGTATTTCGTAAAACTGATCAGACTTTCGTGGAGTGTGTGTATGAAATTCGTCATGAGTTAAGCGCTTATGACTCTACAGACCGTCTAATATCTCTAGAATTTCTTATATCACGTTTCGGTAAAGTGCGAAGTAAAAGAAAGCCTTTACGACTTTTTTTATAAGAGCTTCAGACGGGATTAAATGACGTTTGGCTGGTCCGGAATAAGCGAGGCGAAGAACGAACTGAAGAAGGTCCAGGTGAAGGCGAGGGCGCCTGGTCTTTGCTCTTCGTTCTCGTTAGCGTTTGTCCGTGGTTCTGGCTGCTGCACAGTTGGCACTTGAGCGTTTTGTTGCTGCGGCACTGCTTGCGGTCCCACCACTTCATTATGTAATACCTGATTATTGTTGTCTGCGCGGCCGTTGTTGTTCTCGGCTAGTAAAATCGCTCGCTCCCTGAAGAATCCGCCTTGATATCTGTAACAGATACACAGTATGCGTTACATTTCACAATCAATTGGAAACATTTAGAAAAATGTCAGAGAATAGTATATAAAAATATGGTAGGATTATAACGTCTACTACATGATTTTCTTTTGGCAAGTACTAATGTGTAAAAAAGTTGTATAAGTTACACACACACACACACACACACACACACACACACACACTACAAGGTATCTCAAAAGTAACGAATGTGATAAAAAGAGAGGATAGAAGAAGTCAAAATGAAGAAAAGTCATGTGCCATTTCTCGGAAATTGCAATAGTCATTGAATTATTAGTTAAAACACCTGAACTAGTAAGCGCATCGGAGGCAGTAGATAAGATGCAAAAGAAAAGTACATATGAAATATACAGGGGGTCTGATGGTAATATATAAAACCTTCATGCAGATTAGGCTTAAAATTTCACGCGGTTCTTTGCAAAATGGTAGAGAAATTTTGTGTTTAATTTGTGTTTTAGCGAATTGCAGGTGTACTTACAGATATATCACAAATCCTAAAAACGTGACGATGAGGAACCTGAGAGGGGACGAGTAGAAATATACAATGCCAAACAGAACGATAATCCTGGACAACATGTAGAAGAAATCCAACCAATCGCGATTGAACGCAGCGTCTTCCCCTATATTTCCTGCATTGATATCAGCCGCGTCTTGCGCTACCGCTTGGGCCTGTTCGTCACCGACGTTGTTGTTATTATTACTGTTCGCCGTGTATGTGTTTTGAGTCATATCGTTCGTGTTAATATTCATCTGCTGCAGATACGGAACACTTGCTTGTAGTTGGATGCCTTGTGCAGTCATGCTGTGAAAAATGATAAGATAACAGAACTTATAATCGCACCTGTTATACATGTTGACTCTACAAAGAGAGAGGAGAGAGAAAATACACTTACAGCTGCATGTATTGTGTAAAATAATGCGTGTACGCTTGCATCCAAGCTAACTGTTGGCTATTTTGAGGGTCAAAGTATTGCTGCGGCGAATACATCTGTTGAGGTTGTGTGGTAACGTTAGTGTTTTCGTGGCTTTGATTTTGAGCAATGTTAGTTCTCATATGAACGTTGCTTGTCACATCAACATTCTCACTGGTTCCTGTTTGATCTGATGTAACTTTACCGGTCCATGTACTTTGTGGTGTACAAACTAAATGAACTGTATACGCTTGATCCTTTGAGTCGTTGCATTGTCTCAGAACGTCCTTTAACTGTGCTGAGTCACTCAACAATTGCCCAGAATATATTAATTTCTGGTGTGAACATTCCTACAAATGCAAGAACTTACATTGTTATTTTTGAAAAATTTTCAAAATTCAGTAGTATATTATAAATATATAAAAATAGTGCATAATAGCAAATGTAGCATAATAAAGATAATAATAATAAAATTGAATAAGATATTGAAAATTTCTGATAAATATTTCTGATAAACAAATATTTGTCAGGACAAACTAATGAAAAACTTTTCATAAAAAAACTGTAGTCACCAATATATACATATATAAAATATATATATATATATATATATATATATATATATATATATATATATATATACACACATATATAGTACATATATATATAGTACATAACACAAGCTAAACCTCAGCAACATGAGTATGTTAGCACATCATATCTCTTATTGCTATCAAAACACAAACAAATCAGCAACATTGTGTTTTGAATGTTAAGTTTATTTGAATAACTCAGTCCCTTAAAAAGTTTCATCATATATACTATGATGTAACATCATTAAGAGCTTCTTCTATTTTTAACTCAATTATGATGCCATTGTGTGCATGTTTAAACATTATCCGGAAGCGACTCAACAGTCAGCTTATTACCGTCTGACGCAACGAAACTATCTCTTCGAGGATTCCTTCGCGCTTGGCCATCGGCAAAGCGTATAAATAAAACAATTGAAGATGTATGCAAAGGAGAAACGCGCGGCGCTTTCACCCGAGAGAAGAGAGACGCGAGCACTTTCACGCGACTTACCGGTTTGCTGGGATAAACTTCCGACAGGTACTCCTTCAGACGACCGATGGTCCAGCCGAGATTGCATTTGACCACTTGGTCCTTGATTTGCTGATTCGGCGCCTTTATGACTAGATTAACCGCGGCGTTTGCCATCCTCGTAAGGAGAGGAGGACGTCAGCTTGTCAGTCTGCGACCGAGTCAGCTCTGTTGACGAAGTGCGCAACAGCGATTGACAATATCCGCTCCCCCGTCCTCGTAGTGTCGTCCTCCTCGTAGCCCCGTGCTTGTTCTTGTGAGGCGGCGATGTCGATATCGAGCCTGCTACACCCTTCTTCACCTCTGCCTGAATTCGCCTTGCGAGAAATTCTCGTGAGACTCCCACTGTACCACTGTTGTCCTTTAAGCGAATTCACGTATCGTCTCACTGGGATATCGCGCACCACCGACACTGTATTATCGCCACAGCCAAACGTCATGTGATATCGCTCGTCCAAATAACATCGCGCATTACGTGTACTCGCATTAGAGCATCGCGGATTCGTGTATCTGGCAATCGCTCATTGGTCCGAGAATCACGCGTGCACGCCTTATAGGAAATTCACATCGCCCGCTCGATACTCGCGCACAGTGCTGCTCTCTAGATACTTACTAGACGCGGTATCCCTAGAAATTTTCAATCTCACATATGCAACGGCCCTTACTCAAAACTCTCTTTTATCAATAAAAATGTCTTTATGAACGGTATTTATAGTCCGATCTTATATTTAAGATCATCTTAAGTACTGTCTTAAGATGTCATGAACCAATCACAGAGCCGTATTTGCATCTTAAGACATTACTTAAGACGGTCTTGAAATAAGATTCGATTATACCTCCCTAAATGCAACGAAGGCCGGTATTCATAGTCAGATCTTATATTTAAAATTGCTTAAGTTCATCTTTAGATACTCCGTAGCCAATGAAATAACCCGTACATCATCTGAAGATAAACTTAAGCGGTCTTAAATATAAAATCCGACAATGAATATCGGCCTAAAAGCTAATCAAAAAGTTTATGGCCGGTATTCATAGTAGGATCTTATATTTAAAACCGTCTTAAGTAATGTCTTAAGATGTGAATACAGCTCTGTGATTGGTTCATGATATCTTAAGACAGTACTTAAGATGATCTTAAATATAAAATCGGACTATGAATACCGGCCTATAAGCCTTAGGCCAGTATTTATAGTCAGATCTTATATTTAAGATCGCCTTAGAGCCTCCGCACAAGAATATCCGTAACATGTTAAGTTTACGGATTTCTTTATGCGTTGACTTAAGTTTAACTTTACGTACAGGTATGGTCATTGTATTGTCAGTACTTAACGTGACGTAACGTAACGGATGTGCTTGTGCGTTGGCTCTTAAGTTCATCTTCAGATGCTGTACGAATTATTTCATTGGCCATAGAGTATCTGATCTGAAGATAAACTTGTCTTAAATATAAGATCTGATTGTGAATACGAACTTTAGGGATACTTTTATCGATAAAAGAGGGTTTAGAATAAGTGATATTGGTTGCATTCAACAGAGAAAATTATTGTGCAACTGCTGTAGATTTCGTAAATTTAATTGGTACATATGTTCTTGGATTCAGTTAAGTTTAACATCAATCAGATTTACAAACTTTACACAGTTGCAAAGCAACTGTTGTCTAATGGAGGATTCACACCGCGTCCGATGTCCGATGTCCGACGTACGACGTCCAATATCCAATAGGAGAACAGCTTTCCAATGGAGAATTGAATTCTCTATTAAAAAGCTGTTCTCCTGTCGGACGCGGTGTGAATTCTCCATAAGGCTAATATTACATGCGTCATACGATAAGTATTGTCGGATGTGTCGATTGGCTGATAGAATTCTCCTAAAATCCTTAACTTTTTTCCAAGTATCCCAGAAATTCACTATCCAATAGCCAATTAGAGCGACCAATAAGCTTGTCATACGACATATGTAATATCAGCCTTATGGAGAATTCACACGCGTCCGATGTCCGATATCCAATAGGAGAACAGTTTTCTAATAGAGAATTCAATTCTCCATTGGAAAACTGTTCTTCTATTGGATATCGGACGTCGGACATCGGACGCGGTGTAAATCCTGCATGATTTATGATGGTCATAATCCGTTAATTTATGTCGGAACCGTAAAAAATTGACCAATCATAGTTAAATTATCATAGAAGAATAATCGACTGTGACTGATCCATTCTTTACGGTTCCGGCATAAGTTAACGGATTACGGCCAAACCAGCCTTAAGGCTGAAGTGAATTTGTTCACTTTTCGCATTTTCACTTCTCACACAGAACCATAATAGGCTCCATGTATATATACATTATATACTATATATATACATTCATCATTATGTATATATTATATATATACATTCAATAAAAAACTTCTTCTATAAAGTGACGATATCACAGTATTTCTATGTAAACTTTCCTCTAAAAGTGAGAATGTGAAAAGTTTCATAATTTCCATAATTCAAAAAGTTATATTGTATCTAAGGATTTCGTATTCACATAAAAATTTTCAAGTTTTTGCATGTAAGGAAATGTTACGCAGTTGTTATCTGCAGACAAAAATGTTGGTAGCTAAAAACTCTAAAAAACAAACTTTCCTATTGGATAGTTTTGTAGTCGAATGCAGTGTAAACCCTGAATAATATAGCCCTGATATTCACCAGGAGTAGTGCCATCTGCATATTTTAATCACATGCGTCGTATCTATAGAGTTATACATTATGACTGTTCATTGCTCAAGAAGTGGTCTGTTCTTTTCAGTAGTACAGCTAAAAAAAAACAGACTAAAAATGTTAAAAGATTTGTTTTTTTTTTAGCTGAACTGCCTGAATTGGTGTGTGTATGTGTGCAATAAGTTAGATTCCTTCCTTCCTTCAATATATGGCTTCCGGTAATTTAAAACCTCAACCACATTTGCCATAAGTCAGATTGAAATAAATATATTTGTCTTTAACTTATTGCACCAATGTATACCAGTTCAGATAGTTCAATTAAAAAAAGCAAACGAAACAGTATAAAAATCTCTGAGAATAGGATATAATCCTCTATAGAAATAGCGACAATGAGAGAAAAGGGTAGATTTTTGTATCTTCAACTACAATTTTATGTATATTAATGAAAAAGTATGTATTAAAAATAGACTCGACGACAGCGTAGACGAATCTTTCTGAAGGAGAGAGGCGTGTCGCTTACAGTTAAGGAGATTGCGAGTAGATATGGAAAAAGTGTAAGTTACGCTATTTTGGCGTTACAAAGAGATACAAATAGAGACGTGTGTGGTTGGGAATACAAAAACATCCTGTCGAGGTTTCTCTTCTCTAGCGAGTCCTCACGCATCTGGACTCCTGCCACTGGACACGCTGCGTGTCCACCGCGACGCGTTGCCGTTTTCGATGCATAATCTCGCGGAGTTTCTTCAGCAAAATAAAATTGTCACGTAGGATTCGCGCCTGTCGTTCGCGCTCTAATTGTGACTTCTTCGCGTTGAAAAAGACATGAGGTCTGCCCTCTGGCGGGTTCACGTCCACTGTCGGTTTGGCAGTTTTTACCTGCAAAATTATGAAAAGAAAAAAAACAATGAAATACAATAAGATCGTACAACTGCGATATTGTCAAAGCTCTCTGATATAACGCGAAATACAATGGCTGCGATTTATACGCACCTACATGATAGGATTAATTCAGTTAATTTGGAGTCACTTTTGCTTTGGCATATCTGAATATACTTGAATTATTCTATATTTTCTGAGTTGAAATTTTGATTCTACTTTCGACCTCGAACAATATTCTACTTAACAGCTATGATATACGTTATATGAACTACAGCTTTTCATGGAAGTATAATGTATTATATTTTTCGAAAATAAGGCCGCAAGTCTACTAATTGTTAAAAGTATGAGTACTCACTCTGGAACGATGGCGTTCATACGCTCTGCGCCGCCAGGACGGTTCATCCTCGAGTAATCCTTCTCGTCTCGACATCCTACGTACTCAATCGCGATCTTCACGAGTATTTACGCTGTATAGCGTACAAGCGCTGAGTTTCTCTGGCAACAGACTCTGGCGTCGCGATATCGATTTCGCCCTCGCCGTCGTTCCTCGACATGCAAACAGAGCACGGACTTTATTTGCATATTGCCGTCCTGGTTAATATTTCTGTGAAAAATATCTCTATATAAATCGAGAGCTCGAGATAAGATTGCGTGATTTCACGCATGTTGCATATCTCACGAGTGCATTTAAATGCATGCACAAAGTAAACAGACAACGAACTATTGATTGAAGAGCATTCAGCAGAGAAAGCTGCTTTGCAACTGTTGTAAAATTTGTCAATCTGATCGATAGATGTTAGCAAACATTAAAAATATACATCGATCAGATTCGCGAATTTTATAAAGCAGCTTACAAAGTTTTTACAGAAACGAAGCAGTTTTCTTTGCTGAATATGCAGATAATATAGATAATTGAAAAAGAATTGAGTCGTATGTCAGCAATTCTGAGTTTATTTTTAGATGCAAAAAGGATTCTTTTCACTGAACTTTGAAGAATTCTTTTTGCATCTGAAAATGAACTCAGAATTGGTGACATACGATTGAATTCTTTTTGAATTCTCTGTGATATTTGGATATATATTATTAGATCTGTTCTTTTTCGAAGCCCCTTCTGAACTGGTGTATACTGTTGTGATAAGTTAGAGTGAAACAAACATATACTTGTATCACTTTAACTTATGGACACCAGTGTATGCTAATTTGGGAATCTCTTTGGAAGAGAACAGGCCTAATCTCTTCATGTCAGCCGGCATAGCGAGACGATTCACGTCGCTTCGTGCTTTTCGCCTTTCTTGTCTGACAAACGACATACGTTCGCACACACAGTTGACGACGTGCCATACGCACGCACGACGGACGGTCGCACGCACAGCGTACGAGCGAGCGCACGAGCACGCGTGTGTGCGTGCGTGCATTCGTGTGCATTTCTCCCTTCGTTCGTCGAGGTACGACATCGCGATTGGCGAAGTTGCTGGACCAATGACGCGCGACAAGAGGCGGAGATTTGTTTCTCTTGACGAGGCACGAGCGTGAAATCCCGTTCGCTACGCTTGCTATTTATGCGAAGAAACTAATGACGTATCCATTTTTCGTTTCGCTTTCGAAAAACAGTCAATGGAAAACGTTTTCCTCGGAGAGAATACGATCTTTCACATGTTTGCTGATGTATCACTAAAACAATGAAAAACATTAGAGAAATGTTGAATAGAAAACTTATAACGATACTTTATGTTTTGTAAAGATAATAAAGAAAATAATTGATTGAATGATGACAAATAATTTCTAAATGGAGAAAATACCATAGTTCTTTTTCATAGTTCAAGTTCTCTTCGATTTTACTATGTTTCTTCAATAATGTAAAAATGGACTGTCAGTAAAGTCTTAAGGAATATAGTAAATTTCTCTTGAAATATAACAAACTTTTAATAGAACATTTTAGTTCCTAAAATAATACACAAAATGAACGAATTGTCGATGTTTCACAGATGCGAAAAATTCTATAGTAATTTTTACTATAAAATTCTCTCTATGTAGCGAGGAAAAAACGCGGAAACATTTTTCCGTTAAGTTTCTCATTATAATGTTATTACTAATGCAAAAAATCAATGACGGGATTAACGGCAAAACCGAGGAACGTTGGTGTTCCTGTCCACGTGCCGCAGGATGAAAAGCGAGAAAAAGGATAAATGGGGTATCCATGAACGGTAACGTGAGTCGCGTTTACGGAAGGTTGTCGATCGTAATCTTGGACAATAATGTCCCCGAATGAACGAGCTCCGCCACTCGAGAGACGATAAAGACCTCTTTCCTCGAGGGGATACAACGGAGGGAGTGTTATACCTAAGCCTAAGCAGAGGCAGCATCCGGCAGTACCTCAAAATGGGCACACTCCCTTTTTTCCTTCTCTCCGTTTGCGGCACGTACTTGCCAGATATTGTATCCATGAAGGGCTCCATGGAGATTTGCCGGTCTCGCTATATTATACCAACGTAATGTATCTTATACACTGTCATAGGATGTAAATTCGTGCGAGTCTGCAACGCGCTACGAAATGTAGCAGAAATGGGTACGGCGTCGATCGGTTGGATTGAAACAGGTCAGCAAGAATCTGGATAAAAAAGAAAGAGAACAAATTAAGAAACTTAGCAAAATAGAAGCTTCCAAAGTAGCACACCAATTGTCAGAACCGTGAACGTAATCTTGAGTTGGAAAATCAATCAGCATTATTCTCGCTTAAGTTTACGTTTACGGCAATTTATGCACGATGGTCTCAGCAATACAAATTTTCAGTCTTTCTTAACATATTTTGGGACATCTTTTGTGATTTACAGAAGGTCAGAGGAACAAAGCTGAATGCAAGTTACATTATTCACAGCGCGTGGAAACGCAGCTTTTTACAAACTGACTCGAAAATTAACAAATCGCGAGCCGGCTTTCACTATTGCTAACTACCTATCTACCTTCGCAGGCTGCATTCAGCCAGGTTAGCTGGATATGGACGATGGAAAAGCCCGTGATTCAACAATGATAAGAGGGGGAATCGTAGGGCGGTCCGGGGCGTGTCGGACTCCCGGGCACGAAAGAGCCCGCACGGGGGTTCCGCGCGCGCATTTTCTACGTCCGAACTCTCCTCAGTTTCCACTGAGGTGTCAGACCGTGCGGGTCTAATTGGCGGATGTCTGTTAACTTGCGTATCTCGCATTGACTCGTACTGGATAAACGAGATTTTTCTCAGCGCGATTACCTTATTAGCGGAGTGCTCCTTCCCCTTAAATTCTCGATTTCATTTCGTGAAAAGTACGATCTAAGTGCGTAAAAGTGCGCATTTCGTTTCGTGAAAAGCACGATCCAAGTGCATAAAATTCCTGCGGATCTGGTGACATCCACGAGGAG
>NW_022639547.1:484022-488437 GCF_010583005.1 Odontomachus brunneus
CATCCACGAGGAGGAGGAGGAGGAGGAGGAGGAGGAGGAGGAGGAGGAGGAGACGGTGGTGGAGAAGTACGAGGAGCAAGACGTCTTTAACGTCGTAATTGTTATCGCTGATCGTTGCCGGCACACCTGTAGCGAAAATGATGCACGCAATGAGCGAGCACGCTGGAGTTGGCGTGTTGCCGTTCGATGGCATGGGTCTATACGAGCAACCCCGGCCACCACGATTAGTCTTCAAAATGCCACGCGTCGTGCCGGACCAAAAGGCGAAGTTCGAAAGCGACGAGCTCTTCAGGAGACTGAGCCGTGAGAGCGAGGTGAGTTTGTCCACCGACCGTTTACCAAGAAAGGTGAAAGTTCGAATAGAATTCCTCGAAGGACTTTCGAAAAAAACTCCGAACAAAATCTAAGAAGGAAATATGCGAAAAGGGTGCGAAAGAGTGCTTTCTATAATCTCGTCAGAGACAACGCGAATTGGGGATCTCCTTCGACTTACGTGACGCGGCGAGAAATTTCGATGATGAGGGATTCCGAGAGTCGTTACGCCTGTGGAGTCACGTGGAACACGCGAAATCATGCCGCAGGAATGCCGTCTTTTCCACGAATTAACAGTCTAGCCTTCGGATCGTGACGAGCGTTGTAGAGCTCGACGGATTGATACTTCGCGTTCGCTCCGTTTGTTAATTGTGCGAGCCCGGTGATCTGGAACAATGGAAGATCTAGAAGATTCCGTTCTAACAAGTCGCGCGGGTAAACCGAGATAAACATACCTGAGCTTCAAAGTTAGGCAGTTTGAGAGGAAGCAGCGGTCGATCTGTGCGATTGACTCGGTCATCAAATCGACGCATGTTCACCTAAATATCGTTTTCTTTCGTCTTCTGTGTTGAAGGTGAGATATACGGGCTACAGAGACCGGCCGATGGAAGAGCGACAAGTGCGATTTCAAAATGGCTGTCGAGAGGGTCACACAGAGATTGCATTTGCGGCAACGGGTACTAATCTTCAGCTTGTCTTCGGTGGTGCGTCTGGCAACTATCCCGTCGACCCTTGCGACTGCGACTTCGACAAAGAGCACGGCAAGGTGAGTCGACGTTGTCCTCTGTTCAGAGAAAGAGAATATTATAATCCTTGCGAATATATCATAATCTATAAGGACAAAAATTATCGAAGATCACGGTGTAAAATTTGCACAAATCACGCGAAGCCTCGTGAAGCTTAATCTACGATGTGTTCTTGGCCGCCTCTTCCTTTTTATCTCTTCCTGACTTAAGCCTTAAGCTAGAATAAAGAAATAGGAAGTAAAGAATACATTGTAGAGTGAGCTTTGAATTCACCGACTCGCACGAGAGGAATCTCAGTAACGAAAACTCGAATCTCGAAACGCCACTTGGACACACGATCGCAATTAGGTCGTCTCGTACCGGCAAATTAGAGACCGTTCACGGACCAGACCCTTAACAACGTTTACCTTCCACGCGCGCGTCTGCAATTTAGTATCCACCGGCCGACCCTTGTCGGACAATGGCGCCAAAATGACACCGACATCCGGTCTCCGGGACCGGGGTCTATACGCGGGAGTCCGTTTTCGTCGTAACGATGATCGAAGTCGACTTGATTTATCTATGTGTTCTACGCTCACCGAGCGGCACTGTGCTATTGGAGCGCGTCGAATTCTAGAAACCCAGGCGGTACAAACTTCTAAGAGATGTCTTAAAGACACCTTATTTTACTTCGACGTTTTTTATAAATCTTTGCTGTCCGACGATGGAAAGCGATATCTTGAATCGTCGCGAAGAATCGGGCGTGAAAGCAATGACTCGAAAGCAATGAATCGAAAAACTTGGATTAATACTAACAGTCATTACTTGAAATTTGTTCCAAGTGAGATACTCGAGTAACGATTTAGAGTTAGGTCTGGGTTTTTTTACTTGAATCATTCGATATATGCGACGTTGCCTTTGCAATCGCGATTTAACTGAAAGACTCACATCTAACTCTCACTCTGAATATCTCGCCTAAGCTAAGTCTCAAGTAACGACTTAATAATTAATACGACTCCTCGGCCCGTATCAAAAGTCATTACTCGAAAGTTGTCTCAAGCGACAACTGTTAATACGAGTCTTGGAATGAAGACTTCAATTGAACAAATAATTAATCCATCGTCTGATCGATGGTAGGATTGCAAGTAACGATCTAGCTTCGCGTAATTTGTCATTCAGCAGTAATGACTAGAGATGTTTTTTTTATCTGAACCGCTTGAATTGGTGCAATAAGTTACAGTGAAACAAAATATATTTGTTTCACTCTAATTTATTACACCAATTCAGATAGTTGAACCAAAAAGAGCAGACCTGGAGTTAATAATTTTGTGAAAACAAGTTAGTAAAGTAGCGCAGATGATACTTGACTGATTGTAATATAAAATGTAGACTAAAGAAAGAGAATGAGATTTTCTTGGTTTAGCGAGAAATTCCGTTTCATTTTTTTTGTTGGAGCATTCTTACCGGCTAAGTTGATCGGCAATTGACTCGATCGGAATTTGACAAAGATTATCCTTGGAATTTTTTGCAAAATATAATACTATTGCACTCGGGCTCTGGTCGAAGTACATCACCGGCAATTTGATACGCGGGCGTCGCGGCCGACGCCTCAGCTTCGCCATCGCGATCGATAGCGTCGTGACGCCATTTTGCAAAATGCGCGCGCTCATCTTTACGGGGAATGCCGCTTCGTATCGCATGTTGTTTCTCATTGTCCGATACACTGTTCCTAATCATAATTTCCACAAGATTATTGTCCTCTTGACGAACGTACACTAAGGAAGAAGAATGATTAATCTCTCTAAACTTAGAATCATTTTCGGTGTCAACTATACTCGTTTAAAAAGTAATAATAGCACAATATACATGTAAAAATTACAGTCACTAACTTTACTATAAGAATGATTTTCGTAAAATCCACTTTAGAGAACCTATAATTCTGCCCATAATTTTATTCACAATCTGCAATATGCGAGAAGAGATTCAGAGATCAGAATCACTATTTAACTACGCAGTTACAGTCATAAATATTACATACATTTCTTTCAATGTAATTCTGATGTTTATTTAGCTTCCTCGAGCTTAACAACACGAAAGACTCACTTCTTCTTGACGCCTTATAATTAAAAACTTGAATAATAACTGTATACCTGCAGAAATATCGCCGAGTATCAGAGAGACAAGATAAACGTCAGAGTTTCCTAGCCCTGTCATTTTGTCGAGTCGTAATCGTCGAGAGGAGTAAAAGCTGCGCCTGTTAGTTGGTACGCCCCACCGGCGGCAATTAGTCCTCTCTCAAAATCCATCAAACGCCGCTAAGCCAGATGCTTCGATACCCCGCGCCAGTTATTCGGTGTATAATGGCTCGTAAATCTCCGCAACTCTCTTGCAAAGGATGAACGAAAAGTCCTAAAATCCTCTCCGTAGCCTTTGCCGCATTTTTGTTCCTTTTTTTCTCAGAGGAGTCTCAATTATCTACACCTCTTCCTTGCCGGTGTCTCATCAGTGGTTTTATCACACAGCTGCAATATTTTTGGAAAATATCTGAGTCTTAAAAGTATGAACTTGATACAATTTAAGACAGATTTTTGGAAAATTCTCATTATTTTCTTCAACAAACCTAGCACGCCTTGGAAGTGGGGACTCTTCCACTTTCTTTTGAGTGCTTGCAGCCTCTCTCTCTCTCTCTCTCTCTCTCTCTCTCTCTCTCTCTCTCTCTCTCTCTCTCTCGTGTCTCCTCGTTAGAGGTACGAAACGGATTCGGAAGCGATTCATTTGGATTCCGCGTGGCGCGCGCGTTGTTTTCGCAGGACGACCCGCGGACTCTGTTTTTTGTTTTAATGGACAATAAGCGAGAGGGAATGAAAGAGCGGCGCACGGCCACACGTGTCCGCGCGCATTGTGCCGGCGACGTGCCCCGTCGCGACGCAATAATTAAGGGAGAGATTCGCGAGGCAGATAGAACGCGCGATAAAGAGGAGCGCGTGCGGCTCCCGATAACGGCCGAGATATATAAACGGCCCCTCGTCGATCGCTCGGAAGATTCGGCCGTGATTCGAGAGGAGAATTCCTCTTCCAAATTCTCACTCCTCAATTCGTTGAGCGTAATTCCTATTTGCCGAATCCATACCGTCGGCATGTGAATATTCCAAATGTTTGCTGATCTCGCAAACATTTCTAACAACTGACGCAATTGTCTGCAACGGAGCTTCCTCTGGCCGAGTGATCCTTGAAGAAAAAAGAAGAAAATACGGGTCAGAATTTATAGTTCGGGAAGTGGATTGCATGTCCCGCCTCGCCGTAAAAAACGAACGCAAAACTGGACCCTACGAGAAAGACAGGAAAAGGGAAGGGGGGGGGGGGGGGGAGAAGGACAGA
>NW_022639547.1:488477-504567 GCF_010583005.1 Odontomachus brunneus
AAAAGGGGGGGGGGGGGGGGGAGGTAGAAGGACAAAAGACACGCCATGCTGACCGTATGCCCCTCGCCGCTTGCGTCGTCCTTTCTGTCAGGATATCGTTGACGAATGTGCTCGAGCGCTCTCCTCTGGAGGGACCATTGCAGTGGACGGACCCGGACGGTGCGCAAAAAGGCGCCGCGCGGCGACGCCTACCGAAAAACAAAAGGACCCGTGAAAATAGCCGGTCGCTCGTCCCGCTTGTGCGATTTAGAGTCGCCCGTTCTCTGCACCCCTTCCCTCGTCGCGCGACTCCTCTCGCTGCTCGTTTCGCTTTCCTTTTTTCTTCTTCACGTTTTTTCTCCTCCTCTCGCGGCGCTCGCTGATGCAAATCAGAAAGGGTTACACTCTAAATGTCGCTCGGCGATATTGTGCGACGGTAATAATAATGGTCGGTCACGCCCGTACGCGAAAGCGGAAGAAGGAGAAAAACAAATGTTCCTACTGTTCTTTCCTCGTCGTGAGAACGAGGAGGGAGACGGACGACGATGACTAATGACGAAGTCGGATGCAGACTGTCTCTTTCTCTCTTGGTCGTGTCGGGACTTTTTTACGAGCCTTGAGTTCTTGTTCTCGGAATATACATGTCTTCACGATTCGTCTTGCGACATCATTAGAGTGACAAAGCTCGTTGAATGTGGATCTGATCCGACGATGTCCGAATATTAAAGCAACATCCGGATGAGAGAGCAACTGTAAAATAAAATAAGTTTCAATATGGCCTCAACATTTACCAGGATAGATAAGAACAGTCGGAGACTTGCAGATATTATTTACTTTGCCTATTTCTCTTTCTCTTGGTCGTGTCGATCTTTTTACAAGTCTCAAGTTTTTGCTGAATATATACGCCTTCACGATTCGTCTTGCAATATCATTGGAGTGACAAAGCTCGTTGCGACAAATGTGGATCTGATTCTGGATATTAAGAGAAACAAATACAAAATGAAATGAACTTCAGTAAGATTTACTAGGATAGATAAGAATAGTCGGATCTGCGGACGTTATTTGTTCTTACGAGGAAATCCTGCAAGGATAAGAGTGTGCGTGCATGTAAATATCGTTGCGTCGACCGACTCGACGTATTTCCCGACGTCATCTTACGCTCACGTGTCTCGGACTTGAGTTAACATGCAGCCCGTGTAAGATCCAGCGCGCGACGATTCCGTTTTACCCGGAGACGCATTAATATGTATAAGATTGCACGAGAACAAAACTTTCCGCCTCGTTCTTGGAGGAATCTCTTTCATCGCGTTGTATTCGCAACGATCGAGCGCGTTACGCTTCAACCTGGAAACAGATACTTCACGTTTAGTTTCCATCTACAAATTTATCCATTTATTTAATAATTGTTCCCTCATTTGACAGTTTGTTGCAAAAAAATCTGACACGTTTTAACGATACGGTGGAAGACGCGCGTATTCTCGTCGCAGCAGGTCGGGAATTTTGATCGAGCCCTTTGGAAACAGAGGCCGCGAGCGATTCGATTATCGAAACGTTTAAGACCTCGTTACCCATCGTCGCACCCCGCGGCTCGATTATTATCGCATAAAAGTGCGCCCCGCGGTGCATTGTCGACGACGCAGCTGTAAGCCGCTGCAACGCGAAAGAATGTAACGAGATGTAACGTCGATTCGCTTCCATTGACGGGGCGCGTTTGTCTTAAGATCTTACTTTATATCTCATTATGAAAATAAATATATAAAATATATTAAATAAATATAAAATAAATATAAAAATAATAAATATAAAATAATAAATATAAAAATAAATATAAAAATAAATATAAAAATAAATATAAAAATAAATATAAAAATAAATATAAAATAAATATAAAAATAAATATAAAAATATCAAATATATAAAATACATCATAAAAAAATATATATATATATCGCGATACATTATTTTATATGTATACATTACAGTTCAACTAACAAGTATCCAACTAACACTACCCAAGTGTAATACCCCAAATTTTCGAATACTTTGCACATACCTATAACATAAGCCAAGAAACCATGTAAAACCATTTCTAGCTGCCCGTTTTGTTATAAAACCAAAATAACATAACTTAAAATTCAGAAATTTGACCTTTTATAAATCCAAAATCAATGACTTTGCAACGATGGCTCTTTAAACCTGAATCTTAGAGCCGTAAAGACTTAAACCATAAAACCCAAAACTCTAAACTCAAAATCATAAATCCCGAAACCTAAAATCCTGAAACTGCTGACCCTAAAAACCTTGAAACCATGAACAGTAAACACTTAAAGTTCAACAGTGTGATCTTCCATACCTCTAACCTCGAAACCTTCATTCAATAAATTCTGAATCCTTTTGAAATTTCTTTCTGAATTCGAAATTTTAAATTCTTGAATTTCGAACCTTAAATCATTGAATATTGAATTTTTATCTTTAATTATTGAATATGGTATTAGGTGTATTAGGGTTCAGGCTTAAAGGGCCATCGTTGCAAAGTCATTGATTTTCGGTTTTCGGTAAAAGATCAGATTTCTAGATTTTAAGTTATGTTATTTTGGTTTTATAACAAAACGGGCAGCTAGAAATGGTCTTGTATGGTTTCTAGGCTTATGTTATAAATGTGTGCAAAGTATTAGAAAATTTGGAGTGTTACACTTGGGCAGTTTTACTTGTAAATGTGAGTCGCACTTATTATCTCCTGAACTATTAGAAATATTAAAAAAATTGCAATTTACCAAATTAGTAGATCTTGATCTAGTTGATCTCAGTGAAGACCGCATTCCACTATTTTTGACGGTTCACAGGAGATAATAGGTGCGGTCCATTTTATAAGGTATATACATAAAATGATATATCTTATTTCGATATATCTCGCGACGGATCTTCAACTTTGTTAGGAAATACGACACGTTTTAACTTAATTAAAATAAGCCTTGACGCATTTTCCTAAAAATTTCCGGCTTGTTGTATAAAAAAGATTGTAACGAACTAAGATGCGCGAGATAATAGCATATTGTACCGCAGCATTTTATGGCTTGAGGCTGGAGCGAGCCATCGGCGAGAGAGTTACTTTCGCTCGTAATTGATTTCTTACGAGGGCTGCGAGAGAGTGCGGGCTCACCTCTCAATTTCATCTCCCCCATCTATTCCGAGGTGGACCGCGAAGGCCCTCGTACCTTCCAATCTGCGTAATCGTCCCGCGCGGAAATAAGAAGCGTTGTTGGCCGAGAGAGGAAGAAAGAACGAGCCAGGACGTGATTGAAACTTGTGGCTCGTGGCTCGTGATGGAGTCCTTCCTACGATTCTTACCGGTGCCGGCGAATTTCGGAAAAAGAAAGACTAAGAGATCGCAAACCGCGAATGGTCGATCACGACGAGCTCACGGCGAACCCTTCTTTAGTATGAGATTCACTCCAAAGAATTTTAAGAGTACCGTCAACTAAATCCTGCAATACAAAGTTCTATGTTAAATTGTCGATCTCAAAAATAGACTTTCTGAAAATATTAATTTTTTTAGATCAATTTCGGACAACTAGAGGAAATTGGCTCTTTTACATTATCTTCAGCACTCCCAGTCCTTGCTATTATCGCGCCTGACTCGATTCCTCTTCTGATTTGATTCGATCGCAGTTTGTGCAACGAAATCCGCGCGAGGCCTTCTCCCTTCGATGCACGCATTGCTAATCGCGCTTCCCGATGACGCGGCGTGTGTTCCAGGTACACCTACGCTCGCATCTGATCATGAACGGCGTGTGCGTGAGGTGGCGCGGCTGGATCGACCTGGAGCGATTGGACGGGGTCGGCTGCCTCGAATACGACGAGGAACGTGCGGCCGAGGAGGACGCATTACTGCGTGAACAGCTCGAGCGCTACAATCAACGGCTGCGCGACTTTGAGGAGAAGCAACGGGCTTACCGGAGCGGCGCCGCGCAGCCGCCGCATCTCAACCATTATCACCACGAGCACCACGGCCACCACCATCACCACGGCCATCACAGCCGACACGTGAGCGGCGCGGCCGCCGCCGGTGCCACCGCCGCCGCCATCGAGTCCCACCTGCCGCATCGTCAGGATGCCGAGATGGAGGTACGACTGCGGGCCTACTGAGGCCCGTGCAAGCCACCGCCGCCGACCGACCACCACCCCCGATAATTGTATTGTATTGTATTTATGGGAATAAATTCCCCCTGAAACACGCAGACAAGTAGAACTCTCAGTGAGGGAACGCTTAATGAACATATTTTTCAATATATATATATATTATATACATATATATGTCGTATATAAGACGCGATGTGACGAGTCCGCTCGACTGACGAGTCCCGATAACGCGCGACAGGTGACGCGCCGATGGCAAATCGCGCGAATCATCGTACCAACAACCTCGTCTTCGGTGTGACTTGAATGAGAGTACCGCGCGGAAAAAAGATCGGTCGAATGAAAAGCTCGAGTCAAATTACACGCATCCAATTCTAACTGAATTGCTTCACGTGTCACGTTCATGCCGTTTGGTTTGTTTTCAGATTTACCGAAGTACACACACGTCGGATTTCGGTTTCAATTTAGCGATTTCTCGTTAAATCTCAGTATCCACGAGACAGAGAGATTATCGCTCAAGCAAACGTCGGAGAAGTCTAAAGTAACGTCTGAATGTTTCGAGAAAAATGTCGAAGCAAATGGTACGACTGACGGTCTCGCCAACTTGTCTCAGACTGTGAATAAAGAAAGAGAAAGAGAGAAAGAGAAGGAGAGTGAGGGAAAGTAATCTATGCGTTACTTTTCGCTCACGCGAGAATGTCTCCTCGCGAATATATCACCGCGTCCAATTGACAGAAGAAAACAACGACCGTGATGACGATTACGTCACGGCGCAGTGGCTCGTCATTGACGAAATGTATGAATCACGATTCCTCCGCGTTCGGCTAAACGAGTATGAGTCAGTGCGGGTCGTTGCGTATGCGTTTACCTTCTGTTTCACCTTTTAGTTAAGTATGTGGACGCCGTCGCAAAGTCTTTTTGTTATATTGTACATATTTGTAAAGAGTTTATAGATTAAAGATTGACATTTGCGTTCGGATTCTCTCTCTTCGTTTCGTCCGTTTCATCCTTTTCTCTACGCTCGCACTGAAATGGAATAGAGGAAAATAGTAATAAATATTGAAAATAGACACTTTAGGAATAATAATGATGCTACCTAAAAGATCCAGCCTCCGGAAGGAGCTTGCATTTGGATGATCCTCGCCATAGATGCAATGATGCAATTATGACCCAAAATTGACTTGGAAACTTGCGATTTGTTCGACACCTTGACCGTCGCGTTGATTGTATGACAGCTTAACCGATATGATCCAAGTGCCAAGATGACAGCAAATAAATATAATTCCAGACGCGAATATTTTTCACTACGTTCCATCTCGACTTTCTTGCAAACCTACAATTGATTTTTCATAATTTATACGAAACCTGACTAGAGACAATTTATATTGGACGCTCACGACGATCGAATCGCGCGACACGATCGTCGTTACCGTCGACGTTAATGCGTCCTGATCCTGCGCCGCATTTGCGCAGCGACGGGAGGAGGGTGGAGAGTCCCTTTTTTCAGGAAGAACGCCGTCGGGCACCGGAGCGCGCAGCAATCCAGGGGGCATTATCCCGATCCCATCAAATCGGATCGCGCGCTGCAGCGATCTCCCCATCGGATCCGTTTTATTGTCTTAAGCGACTGAATAGCCTCGGATTTGTTCGCGAAGAACGAAACTCAAAGGTGAAACGTTCCAATGAAAGGCATCCTTCGCGATGTCAGAAATTCGCTAATTAACGATAAAGATACCAGTATTAATATCAATATCGATACTAAGAGTTGAAGAGTTGATTCGAAAAATTTCTACCAATTACGTTCGACTTTATATATAAAATATATAAAGTTTCCTTGATGAGACAAGAATGAACTGAAAATGAACTGAAGGGAAAGCCGCGTTGCAACTTTATCTTGGCCAAATCTAAGAGCATATATCAATCAGATTGACGAATTCTACGACTGTTGCAAAGCAGCATTCTCTGCTGAACGCAGCTAAGAGGTCAATTCTTCTCCTGAAGAACTTCCTAAACTAATGCACTAATAAGTTAGGGTGAAACAATACATACTTGTCTCACTTTAATTTATACCAGTTCAAGCAGTTCTTTGAAAAAGGACAAGCTTGATGATTCGCAACGATCGATCTGTCGGTTCTTAAGAGATGTCTTTTGTTCGAGAGATATTACTTATTCGTTTTTCGACCAGATTTTGTATCGAGTTCCTTCGGGCGCGGAGAGACGGGAGGAGCGACGAGCTCGTGCAGTTGCGCGACGCTCACCACGATATGTAACATAATGACGTGCATTCGGCGCGGAGGGAATTCTTATAAGAAGCCGTACGTGGATCCAAAGGATGCACCGAGACCTTGGACGGCTCGGTTCGATGAGTCGTAAGTATCGAGTGACCCTGCGGTGCAACCTTTCGCGATTCTTCGACGTGAGAGACAACGGCTCCTCCAGACAATCTGCTGGGCACAATTTAAGGCTCCTAGGGAGTCGCATCATCCATCCTCTTTTTAATGACGTCAAAAGCGAGAAAACGCATGCTAAAAATTCCTGCAAAATACGTCGAGATAAACAGATATATCCACAAAATGACATTTGCGATCGATTAAGTACACCTTTAAAATACTCCGTACACTTTCCTTTTGTTCTAACAATCAACAAATAATTATAAAATAAATGTGACGTGCAATCGTCTTTTTTAACTTAATTTCCTCATTATCTTGTTATATTAATTTTCCGATTATCTATTGATTTTTAGAATAAAAGGAAAGTGTACGGAGTATTTTAGAGGTGTACTTAATCGATCGCAAATGTTGTTTTGTGAATATATCTGTTTATCTCGACGTATTTTGCAAGAATTTTTAGCATGCGTTTTCTCGCTTCTGACGTCATTAAAAAGAGGTGGATGATGCGACTCCCCAGGAGCCTTAATCGTAAAACTTTATTATTGCGCTAAATCAATTTGCGTATCTTCCCGATTAATTATATTCTCATCATTGTGTACCATCATTATGGATATAGAACCGTGACGAATAAGACGAGTTTTGCTTGTCAAGCGTTATTATTACAGACGAATCTCGATATCTCCGCGGCCGATCGCGGCTTAACACTTTGAGTCGGTGAATTATACCGACGGTGTTCTCACATCTCGCAGGGCTTCGCGAAGAATTGTTATCGCCACCCGGACCCACTACCGGCTTCCTGTAGTCCGCAGATAAACGAGCTATCGCGCCTCGTTACGGACTTTATATGGAGTGACCGATTATTTCTTTATTAAGTTGTCAAAAAGAGGCAGGAACCAAGCATGTCAGACGATAAGGTTTGACCGATAATTCGATTGCCTTCTCGCGTATTATGTCGTCAGTGTGGAGATAGAGCGAGGGAAGAGGGAGAGAAAAAGAGAGAGAGAGAGAGAGAGAGAGAGATTCTAGATAAACGTAATATTCGAGATAATTAAAAACGGTACACTGAGCAAAATTATCTGATAAAAAATTAACAAACGGATATTTCTGACCAAATTCCGCGATCAGAATATCCGATTAAATTTTATCAAATAAATTTCTTTGCGCAAAAAGATATTTTTAAAATCATTCGAAATTGTTCGTGCCATCATCTCTCGCGATGAAGGCATCATGATGAAACGAGAACGAATTCGGGAATTCACCGAGCTCGTGTACCGTTTTGTATTTGGAGAAAACAGCGTATTGTCCGCGGGGGGTTGCGAGGGGTGAGAAATCGGTCACCCGCCGCGACGAGCCCTGCGGGCGATCGCTGCATCTGCCTTCGATTTATTTCCAATTGTAATTGATGACTCTCTCTCGCCCTCCAGAATCTCTTCGGGGCTGAACGAGAATAAGAGAGAAAAAGAGAGAAGAGCAGGCGATTCTCTTGAGTGGACGACGAGAGATCCTGTTGTGATTTTGCATAATAGAGGGCACAAAGTCACGCTTCCGGCGATAAATTATGACGGTGCTGATCGGCCCGTTCAGCAAGCTGTAATAATCGATGTGTTGCCGAATACACGGGAACTTGAAGAATTATTACGGGTAATTTAGAGAGACGCGTCGTGTGTACATCCTACATAAAAGAATCTCGATACGTAGAAATTAATTAATTAGAAAAGCTATTCTTCTTTACGCGAAATTCTGTCCGAAATTGCAAGCTAGAAGATCGAGAGGACACGATCGAGTAAATCTTACGAATCTGTAGACAAAATTTGACTGCGGGCGTCGCGGCTCAATACTCTGCGAAATGGAAATACTCAAGCTCGGATCTGTTATTTTGCACGGCAAAATAGCAGATAAAAAAGTGGATAAATATAAAGCAGATAAATATAACGTAACTCTCACTCAAAGCAAGAGTGATCGGACGCAATAAATTTCAAGTGCGAAGAGGCCTCCTCTTTTCGCTCTTCTCTCTGTTCTTCCATGTATATTACTTACAAAACGTCGTCCATGTTTTGACAGAACAAGTCGATGGAGGCCCGCATCTGCTCGACTCTGTTTTCCCTCCACTCACGAATCGGTTTTATTGTCGTATTCCGAAGGATCGCCTTCGAGAAGAGCTCATAGGGGACTTGGAGTGGAATCTGATCTCTTTGCTGGCGAACAGGCAGCGAAAGAGAGAGAAAGGGGAGGGAGAGGTCGCACGGGACAGCGACCTCCACGTGGAGGACACGCCCGGAAATTCGTAATCCCTCTAATAATACAATGCAGGTGACGGATTATGCGAACGGGCCCTTTTTACATGCATTCAGGTCGGGAAGAAAAAGCGTGTGTCTGAAAAAAATGGAAAATGTTAACATATTTTGTCTTCTTGCACCTGATTCGTTACGATACAAATGACTGGTCTATCACTTTCTATATCGAGCGGATTGGAAGAAAACGAACGCGATACCTGAAAAGTGACGAGCGGATTCTCGACGATCATCGACGCGCCCGGCTCGCACTTGCACGTGGGTGCGTTCGCACGCACTCACACGCACACAATGCGCGGGGAGAACAGGGCTCGCGTGTCCCGTCGAGTTCTGTGTACCAACAAGCTAAATGCGTTTCACGGACCACCGCCTCCGCTCAATGCGGCGTCTCCGCTGGTGCGATTTGCCGCGCACGCACTTTTATATGCGGGCCCCAGCCGCTGGGCCGAGGGAATTCTCAGCCTCGAATCCGACGTATCGTTCTAATAAGGATCTCCGGAGTGGCGCCGGAGGGAGACCGAAGGACCGCCAGCAAAGGCGGCTGAAGATTCCTCGCCGAAAACTCCGAGCCAAGTTGACTGCGGCCGGTTTCTCTCCGCGCGTCGAGCTCGTTCTCCTTCCATCCGTGAAAAGTCGATCGGGCGACACTGTTTTGCGCCAGGAAATCTTCGCTCGTACGGTTTTCACGGTGGACGCCGCGAACCCTGGAAATTCAATCGTTGGCTTAGCTTCTGTTCGCGATCAGCGGAAATCAACGCGGCGGTAAACGTGTTAAAGGAGTCGTTTAGCGACAGATTTACGCGTGTCATCGGAGGGACGTGGGGTGTCCCAGAGAGAAAGAGAGAGGAAGAGAAAGACGATTATTAATGGTCGACACACGGGATTCTCGAATCTGCGATCTCACGCGGTGCTGGTAGAGTGACGGGACCGTTTTCCACCCCGTGCATTGTGTCCCTACTTACTCAGAGCACGGGCCTGAGTTACAACCGAAAAAAGAGAAAAAAAGCTGTCGTCACGCGTTGTAGCGACACTACATTACATTTAATGGACACAATCGCGCGTTATCCGCCGTTAATCCTATTATTTTTGCGTGTCTGCAATTTTCTTCTTTATGATACGGGATATCGCGCGAAATGTTATATTTTTTCACTTAATTCTCTTTAATTTTACTAAGTTTCTAGCAGTGCAGAAATAGACTCAGCAAACTAAGGAACATGGCAAATTTAGCTGGAAACAGCAAATTTTTAATAGCACACCTCAGCCCCTGAAACATAAATAAGACATCAGATAAAAGAACAATCAAATGTTAAAAAATATCAATTTATTCCTAATTATAAAATGCTATATAATAATCTTTATTATCTTTATTATTTAATCTTTATTATAAATTATATAGTATCTTATATAATATATATAAATAGTATATTTTGTATTTTTATATACGAATATTATAGTAATTTTCACTATAAATTTTCGCCATATACTTAGCTGTGTGATAACTTCTTTTTAAATTATATGTTCGTTAGCATACATGAAAGCATTCGCTGTGTGCGAGTGATACGAGTCAATTCAGATTTTAAATGATCTCTGCTCAGAAACGCACGAAGCGGAATAATCTTATCATCTCCGTGAGTTGAAAAAACACGAACAGTTTACAGAGATCTAATCCGGTTGCCTTTTTCCTTCCTCCACCGGTGGTCCTCGGCTCGAGCGAGAAATGTAATATTCCGGCGCGTTGATTGTTCCCGGCATGCAAACTATTCCATTAAGCTCCGGCAATAAAATAAAAGAAATATCCCTTCTAGCGGAGGGTCACATCTGTGCGGCGGGCCGCCGGGTAGTGTGCACGCATGGGCGTACGTGCACGCACACGCACACACACACACACACAGCCGGGGGTCGTTTTATTAATTCACTCCCCTGTCGATTTCAACGAGCACGACGTAGCGAAACGCGAAGGGAGGGATAGACATAGGGGGTGGCTGGCTCTGCTCTGACTGGGTGTTCCTACTATTTATTACCTAATTGTCGAGCCTCCGTTTCCATGAATTATTCCGTCAGACCAGACTGAACCTGGCAGGTGCTTTCAGGACCGACGCGTTTTCCACGAGGAAAGCTTCCTGCATGTAAAAAAGGTTTGGTTGAATTAACTAAATACCTGGTCGAATATGAACGATCCAAAAATCCCGATTGAAGTAACCCGAATTCTGTTTAAGTCAACCAAAAATAGTGATAACGATATATACATGTAAAATTATCGTTATTATCATTATAGTAACACTATAGAAATGGTTTTGCTGATTATAATTTTTTTACTATGTAATTATAATCACCAAATATTTTTCTACAATGTTATATAGGTTTTGTCTCGAAACTCTCCATTCTTCAATCCACTTTAAATCTGACTTTGAATTCTTTCACTTTTAATTTAGTTAAACAGAATTTTGCGTTTAATGTAGAAGCAAAATTTCACCGACGCGTTTTCCATGAAGAAAGCTTCCTGCACGTAAAAAAAAGTTTGGTTGAATTAACCAAATACCTGGTCGAATATAAACGATCCAGAAATCCCGACTGAAGTAACCCGAATTCTGTTTAAGTCAACCAAACATAGTGATAACGATATATACATGTAAGATTATCGTTATTATCATTATAGTAACACTATAGAAATGGTTTTGCTGATTATAATTTTTTTACTATGTAATTATAATCACCAAATATTTTTCTACAATGTTATATAGGTTTTGTCTCGAAACTCTCCATTCTTCAATCCACTTTAAATCTGACTTTGAATTCTTTCACTTTTAATTTAGTTAAACAGAATTTTGCGTTTAATGTAGAAGCAAAATTTCACCGACGCGTTTTCCACGAGGAAAGCTTCCTGCACGTAAAAAAAGATTTGGTTGAATTAACCAAATACCTGGTTGAATATGAACGATCCAGAAATCCCGATTGAAGTAACTCGAATTCTGTTCAAGTCAACCAAAAATTTTGTTAACTCAAACAGAATTCGAGTTACTTCGATCGAGATTTCTGGATCGTTCATATTCGACCAGATATTTGGTTAATTCAAGCAAACCTTTTTTTCTGTACGGCAGGATTCGCGCGCGACAGAACTCATTTAGATCGCGTATCGTCCCTTTGCTCCCTTGTCTCCTCGCCTTCGCGCGCGTTACAAAGTGTTAATAGTTTTCCGTCGGTTTCGCGCGAGAGGGTGCACGTGCGCCCTTTTATCGTGATTTATGGTCCTTTCGCGTACGCGCCCGATGTGCCCCGTTTTGTTTTGCATTTAACGGGGGCGGGATCGCGCGAATTTGAATACGCGCGAGCGGAAATCGCGCTGCGACGTATGTAACACGTGCTCGAGAAAGAAACAGGTGAATCAGGCGAACACGAGATCTACAGAGTTATTGTAATCAATTGCATGATTCAGGTGAAAGAGGACAATGCCCAGTTGAAAAGGAAAAAGAGAGAACTCGAGTTGAAATTGTGCTTCTATATTAAACGCAAAATTCTGTTTAAATTAAAAGTGGAAGAATTCAAAGTCAGATTTAAAGATTGAAGAATGGAGAATTTCGAGACAAAACCTATATAACATTGTAGAAAAATATTTAGTGATTATAATTACATAGTAAAAAAATTATAATCAGCAAAACCATTTCTATAGTGTTACTATAATGATAATAATGATAATTTTACATGTATATATCGTTATCACTATTTTTTGTGAGAATAATGAAAAGGCATAATTAGCACTAATAATAACTACATTTTTTGGTCAAATTATTTCTTCTCAGTGTACAAGAATCCAATCCTCATAACAGATGATTATTTACTGTCATCTTTCTATACTGTGCCTTAAAAAAAATTTTAGTTTGCTTATCTTAGTGTTAAGTAATATTTGATTATATACTATCTGCAATTAATCTTTATTGTTAATTTGACTGAATAATTATTAGTTATGTAACTTATTCTGTAAACTCAAGTATTAAACGATCAATATACTTACAATATTACATTAGTACAATATTTTAAGATTACTTTAGAATGTATCCAGAATGATTCTGAAACCTTTGTGCTATCTGGATAAGTAAACAGTGGGTAAACCAACAAACCTCCCTTATTTATACTTCTCTTATTATTATAATTGTTGGTGTTGATTTTCTGTAAAAATCAAGGAACATTATTAAATGCAGAAAACAACACTTATGAAATATAGGTTAGATTCTAAAACCAACCTTTATATACTTACAAATTATTTGCCAAATAATAGCACAAACTGCCGGCTTGAATTTTCACCAGGAAACTTGATAAAATCAGAAATTTTTTGTATAATAAGCAATTCAAACACTTGTAAGTACCTGATGGCGTCGGCGTCCCGGCGTCCTCAATTTTACTCTCTCACATTTCAGCATCCTGGCCCTCCTCTGCTTCGTGATGATATTCTAGATAATATTCGTGACACTGACACTCGCATAGATACTATTTCATCACAGAAACACATATTAATAAACGCGACATCGACTGGAGGACGCGATCGAACGTTCTAGACCATCGAAATTTCTTGGAAATCTAACTGTGACTTCCGGCAGAGTCGTAAGATGCACAATCATAGGACAGGGAGGCGATTGAAAGAAATCCCGCGTGAGAGCGTGCATGCGGCCAGCAAAATTTGCATGAAAAGGTTTGCAACTCGCTGAAGAGGGGTGGCGCTCGCCCGCTCGTGACGTAATATAAATATACTCGGATCACGGAGGAGCGCGAGTGGCGCGAGAGTGCGCGAAAACAAAGTGGAAACAAAAAGTCTCGCCTACCGTCAGTTAACGAGCGTAGCCGAGAGGTCACGCAGCGTCAACATTTCAAAACATTTCAAAACATTTCTTTTAGCGGGTAAGAACTTGTTCGAACCTATTCGGACGTGACTTGCGATTTTTTGGGATGTGTTTTGGAATATTTCTAAAGGCTGTACAACTTCATCTTCCAAATATTTATTTAGAACATCGGATTAGTGGCTTCGACCACCGAGCGGCCAGTCGCCGTGACACTAACAGTATTCTGGAACTTCAAGGCGGTCAAACTCGCATTCTCGCGTCGCAGACTTTTTCGAAAGTTTCTCATTGTATCTCGAGCCGGTGTTATATGCGCGAGGATGCATCTTCACTTCAAGTTCCAAGTAATTAGAATACTTCGTTGATTCCAGGCCGTGTTCTAAAATTATTGACGGCGTTGAAAACCTACTAAGACGTCATTTAGACGTCATTAAGACGTCACCTTGCTACCTGAGTATAGTACGTACACTGAAAGAAAACCCAGTAAGCAAGAAATTATTAATACAACGTTGCTACAATGATATTGAAAAACCTGTAACATTGTCAAATATGTGTTTAATATTGTATCATTATGAATATACTTTGACCGCGATTTGGAAGTTTCAATAATCCCAGACAGCACAAAATCTTCAGAGAATGTTCTAGGATGTTCTTAGAATGTATGAATGTCTTTAGAACCTCATTAGAACGTTCTTTGAAGATTTGTGCTGTATGGGATGTTGAAATAGGGTTGCCATAACGTTTTAATCGGCAGAAATATTTTTAAGATGTTACATTGATTTCAAATAAATGTTAAAGTAACATTTAAAAAATATATTTTTTGTAATGTTTTTAAAACGTTTAAAAACAAAAGACAGTTTAGATTCAGAAAAGTCATATCACAAAATAACATGTGAAAAATATAAATGCAATATTATTAAAAAATGTCCAAACAATATACATGAAGTCAACGTTTCTAAACGTTAATTTAATGTTTCTTGCTTACTGGGAAATTACCTTAAAATCAACAAATATTTCGTGATGAGTGCCATTAACATATTTACTTGAATCTAAATTCTTTTTATTTAAACCAAATATTATTTACTTAAATTAGATAAATAATATTTGATTTAAATAAAGAGAATTTAGATTTAAGTAAATATGTTAATGGCCCCCAAAAAATATTTGTTGATTTTAAGATAATTTTTTCCTCAGTGTAAAAAAAGATTTTCAGCGTTGTTTCAGAGAATATTAGAACGTTTGACTCAATCGTACTATCGTCCACAGCATGTTGAAACGCATCTTCAGCGATCGAATCTTATTTACACGAGTGTCAGTGCAACAAAGGAATCTCTAGAGTACTACAACGAAGCAATCGGGTACGAAGGTCGGGGTGGAGGGAAGCAGCATGCCGAGGCGCAGGCAACGATACATTCCATATTTCCAGGTATGTCAAATTATTTGTTCTATAAGGTCTCCGATTTTAATGAAAATATAAGTAATTTATAGAGAACGCGCAAAGAGATATTCCGATTTGAAATTCAAGCTGATCGACATTCAAAATGGAGGTTGAATGTAAGGAGTATGTTTGTAGACTTTTTATTGAATAATGTTGCAGTAACATTGCTGTAAATATTTCTTGCTTACAAGATTGAGACTTTTCATGGAGTCTTCGAACTTAATGTAATTTGTTAGATTAATTTGCCGCCAAAATTTCTACTCGGTGAGTCTTGCGATTATTATTCGTATAAATATCATTCCTTTCTTTTTTTTTTTCTTTGCGTGTCGTCATGAGAAATGGATAGATTCCCAGGGCAGGGACCGAGTGCATCCTCTTTTTTTAGTCCGCCAGTAAAAACCAGCCCCATTAACGAGAATATTACGGGCAACTAGAACGGAACGATGTTGCGGGAACGCGCTGACGTTATGATCCGTTAAAATTTGTTGTCATCGTTCACATGGAGAGAATATTGATAGATTTATTGGTTTTTTCACTTCTGAAATAATGTGTACTGATGCGATAAGTACACATTACAAAATTTTGTAGGAATTTTTGCTATAAAATTCTCTCCATGCAGAAAACAATTTCCCAAAAAATTAATTCTTAATATCTACACAGAAAAGGGACATTTTTGTTTGGAACATCTGTATTTTCGATACATTAATCTTCAAATGAGATTATATAGCGTTAAACCTGACGTTGGCGTCATTTCGATCGAGACAAGGCAAACTGGAGAGATAGAGAGAGAAAGAAGATAGATAAATAGATAGATAGATAGATAAGGTCTGTTCTTTGTAGCTGCACTGCTGAACTAGTGCAATAAGTTAAAGTGAGAAAACGTATATTTGTCTCACTTAAATATATTGCATCAGTTCAGCAGTGCAGCTACAAAAAACAGACTTATAGATAGATAGATAGATAGATAGATAGATAGATAAATAGATAGATAGATATATATATATATATATATATATATATATATAT
>NW_022639547.1:507624-522594 GCF_010583005.1 Odontomachus brunneus
ATATATATATATATATATATATATATATATATATATATATATATATATATATATATAGAGAGAGAGAGAGAGAGAGAGAGGGCGCGTGATTTTTTGTTCGATTCGACTCACAGAATAAAACGTTTGTACCCGCAAATCGAGATCGGTCACGCCTCGCGTGGAAACTCGTCGATTTTTCCTCTCGATGAACTCGCGCGCGCGTTATAATCGGGGTTTCGCAGTTCCCGTGCGCCGATTCTTCCGATCGACTGCTCAACCCTTTTCGCTGCCGAGCACGGCCAGGTGGACGCATCGTCACGTCGGGCGTGTCGTCGGCCGTGAAAAAAAAAATCCTACCACCTCGTGAAACCCAACGGGAAGAGTTTTCCGCGCGATTGCGTTCCAAGTGCGTGACAACGCAATTCGCGTTACGAGTCTACCGGCGCGATCGCCGGCGCGATTCGAGTCGACTAGTCGTTTTGGGGAAATTGAATGTACGAGTTGTCGAGTGTGTAGAAAGTTCTGATAGATCGGAGAAACTCGCCAAAGGCGGATCTTCTTTGACAAGTTCTTTGGCATCTTCAAAGACGAATCGCATCTTTGGAAAATTTCTCTCTCAGTGTACGTACGCAAAGAAAACTAGCTTCCAGAATTAAAAAATAACTGTGGCAAATATGTGTCACTGAAATAGGGACAGCTAATGTCGATACTACTGAAGCTAAATTTATTCGCTGTTTAAACTAGGCGCTACAGCGAGAAATATTAGCTGCTTACTGAGAGAAAAATATTAGCTGCTTACTGAGAGAAAAATGTATGATATTTGAAACTATAATGGCATAGTTAAAAAGATTATAGTTAGGAATATAATTTTTATAGTAAATATTACCATAATATTTGTAATATTTACAATATAAGCATAGTATAATTGACCCGTGTAAAATTTTTACCAAAAATTATAATTATTTGAAATAAAAAATATAGTAAGGTAGCAAATATTGAATAGTAAGAGAAATTAACTATTTTATATAGTCAATACAATTGAAATATTTGGCAAATATATGTACATGTAACTATATTCCCAAAAGGTGCTTTACCATATATATAGAGTAATAAGATGATGACTATAAATCTGTGTTCATTCTACTATATCTTCATGTTTAGATGAACTATAAATATATGTTTGAGGCCAAAACGAACTATAAAATATAGTGAGATTATAGTTATTCCAACTATTTTTTTCTCTCAGTGTAGAAATAAATGACTGTAACAAATGATTGTAACTATGCGGCAAATTTCTTTAATATATGCTTACGACAAGAAATTTAGGAATAACTGCCATTTTCTTGAAATAATGTCACCTAATATATTTGTATTTCATAGCGAATGCATTTTAGCTTGTCATAGCCAATTCTTAGCAGTGACAGCTAAACGATTAGTCTTTTGACTAAATTTGAATCAGCTACCGCGGTTCAGCTGATATTACTACGTTATTTTTTGTGTGTACTTTAGGTTTCCAACGCCGTCAATAATTTTATTAGGTAAGCAAAAAAGTTCTGAGCTTTTTTTTGCAAAATTCAATCTTTATTTTAAAACAAACAATAAAATATTAATCAGCGAAATATTCCCCGTTTTGCCATCTTTCGGGTAGCTTGCGAATTCCTTGACGATAAAAGCTCACCGGCTTCGAAACGATAAAGTCATCAATGCATTTTTGTATCTCTTCAAATCTCATGAAATGTGTATCAGCCAAGTGATGATGCAGCGACCGGAATAGGTAGTAATCAGAAGGCGCCATGTCTAGGTTAGACGCACGCCGCGTGCGGGAGAAGTTCCCAGCCTAACACAAAGATATGATCCTGAGTCGCAACATATGGTCGGGCATTGTCACGAAGCAGGATCACTTTACGACTTCGTTGTAAATGGCCTCTTTTTTTCTAATGCATCGCTCAAATTGGTCAATTGTTGTTCAGTACAAATTATTTCAATGGCTTCAGCAGCAATTTTCTTCAGATGAAACGCGAAGTGGATGGAAAATCGAATATGCTCTTTTGTTATTGCCATCGTGAAAACTACTGACTTTTGAAGTTATGTGCATCAAATCGCCAAAACGCCAAATGGTCTTTTAGAAGGCAAAATATCAACGCTTTAAAACCGCAAAGGGGCAGGAAGATAAATAAAATTTAAATTGTTGTTTCGGTTGTATGAAATCTAAAACTCAGAACTTTTTTGCTCACCTAATAGAAACGGCCTGAAATCAACGAAGTATTCTAATTACCTGGTAGGAATTTGAAGTGAAGATGCATCCTCGCGCATACAACACCGGCTCGAGACGCAATGAGAAACTTTTGAAAAAGTCCGCGACGCGGGAACGCGAGTTTGACCGCCTTGAAGATCCAGAATACTGTTAGGGCCTTTGCACGTAGAAAAATTTTAACCGTAACCGTGAGGTCGCAAGAAAACTGTTTCTGTTGTATTCCTCGGACGCAAGGAGAATAATCAACTCTGATTGGTCAGTTTTCTTACGACCTTGCGGATACGGTTAAAATTTTTTAACATGCAAAAGATGCGACTAATTGGCGAGGACGACGTACGCTGTCCTTTTGCATCGTCGGAAGGGCGCGCGTGATTTCACGGACCTCCGTCGTGGCGAAGGGTATCGTAGCGAGGGGGCATAATATACGCATCTGCGGCATGAGGGGGCAAGAGCGGAAAATTTAAATAAATGTCCGCGCCGGATACGGCGAATTAAGTGACATGCTAATCACGTCGAGCGAATACATGCGCGAATGAATAATTGGTTTCTCGCTTTTTCCCTCTTTCTCGCCCTCTGCCTGAGAAAAACCTGTTTCCGAGACGCGTTACACCTTGCACCACCGAAAGAGGGATCAATTTTCTCGAATTAATAAGAGGTACTTGTCGTTTTGATCGACTTTCATCGTCGATAGTGTCGGGCATTGATCGATGAGAATTTTCTTTGACTAAAATAATCGGCAAGTCAATAATCAAAATCAATAAATCCTTATGTACGAAATCACAAGTAATTTTATCGATTGATGAAATTGATTATTAATCAGTGTGTCAATCACATTAAAATTTAATTAATAATCAATTTCATCATTCGATGAAACTGTTTGTGGTTTTATGTATGACGACTGAATGTCCAATACTAATTGTCTGAGCTCACTCATACACGTAATCTGTGTTGTCTGTAGAGTCGAACCTTTAGGGATTTTTAGATTTTAGGGTCAATTTTTAGATCTTTTAGATTTAAGTTTAAACTCTATCTTAACGCATGTGTTTGATGTGTTCGAGCAGAATTTAGATTTAAATCCAAGTTTAATCTGCTATTAATCGGCCCTCAGAGAGACAGAAATCCATATTCAACAAATCAAACTCCGCTAAATAAAACAAATGACTAAATTGACTGAATTAACTGTAAATTGAATTGGCAGAATTAACTGGATTTAATTTGATAGATTAAGTTCGGATAAAATTTAGATTTCATTGAATTTAATAATTGAAATAAAGTATTACAATAACGGCACAGTTATCGCAGTTCAAGTATGACACATACAATTTATCCGAGCTATGTGCACGTACGCGATAACGGCAAGGGAGGCAACTTGTCGATATCTCCGCGGGAGAAACCCCCAGCAATGATCCTGCGAGCTTAAGCGAGCTTTCGGCCGCATACTCAGGTGTTCGCTCTCACAAGCCGTGCCCGGGATGTGTGTCTAAGTGTTTGATCTACGTATTACAGTGAAAACCACTCGTTGCCCTTAACGTACACGCACGTACGTACGCATCGAGCGCGGAGTCCGTGCATTTCAGACACGTGACGAATGGACATTCTCCGGAGTCCGCGCAGGTTTGCCCAACATCCCTCCGTACGATGAAATGCAAATAGGGAAGGAACCGGGAAAATAAAGGCTCGTTCCTTCGCGTTTGCAATTCGTGCCAAAGCGCTCTCTCTCCCTTCTTCAAGAGGTTCAATCTTATTTTACTGAATTCGCTCAAAAAAATGGTCTCGCAGTCATAGCGAAAATTACTTAAATATGAGAAATCAGCTAAGATGGACAAATAGCAAGCGATATCGCATATGTTTTGTATTTAATTAATACAGGTAACAAAGGCGGCATTTACATTTGAATTATTCGCGAAAGTTAGCAAGAAAGTTTCTCTATGGTGCCCATTTAAATTAAAGTCAACTACACTTCTTATGAAAGTGACTGCGATGGACGAAAAAGGAGAGATAAACGAATATATAAATGTATTCTCATACTCACCTATATTTGCCAGCAGATATTGCTGCTGCTGTAAATTCTGTGTGCTCATTGACAATTTTCTGGCAGATACAAAAAAATGGTGATAAATTTTAACTTTTGACATTTAAAATTCTACCTGAATCAGCGAAACATTTTTTTGAGTGAATGAAATTGAGGTAGGAATCGCCCGTTGTTTGTGCTTTCAGATAAAGCTAACTAATTTAATTAATTTTACACCTTAATTCAATACTCGATGCATATATTGGATATATTGGAAATTAAGTGATCCGTCATGAGGCAAAGGAAGGGCGAATTGCATAAAATGTCGGTGTTCCATAGGAGAAAAGAGAGAGAGAGAGAGAGAGAGAGAGAGAGAGAGAAAGAGAGAGAGAGAGAGAGATATATATATATATATATCGGTAAATTCTCGCGTCCCTCCCAGGAAATCCACGCACGGCTTATCCCGGCTTATTCCGGCTTATCCCAATCATTGTTGTCCCGCTCGGCTCCTTCCTGGTGCCAATTACGTCAAATCAACGTCACGGCACAATGGCACATGCGTGCGTGCGTGCGTGCGTGTGTGCGCCTGCACGTTGAGAATATCGCGCGGCACGCAATATCAAGGCACGAGGCGGTACAGAGGGGCCCACGTAGCTATTCAATTTTTAATTTCCCGTTCTGACCCCTGGATCAAGGGCCAAGTGTCTTGTTAAATCTTGCAAGTCTCGCGACCGGCGAAAATCGCCCAAATGCCGCGACGGAAATTGTTCACTAACAATAAATAAATAAATAAATAAATATATATATAAAGAAATATATCTTTTGAACCTTTAACTCTACCTTGTCAAAATTTTAACGCTACTTTGACGCTCTTAAAAATAGTTTGAGCTTACTTAGATAATCTACAATCTAGTAAAACCTATTTTGTCGATATTGACACTCATTTCCAAGTCGAAATTTTAATATATATACATATATATATATATATATATATATATATATATATATATATATAGAGAGAGAGAGAGAGAGAGAGAGAGAGAGAGAGAAAGAGATTACTCGAGTTGAAATTTTGACCCTATGTTGAACTTTGAATTTTACACCGCAGTAGGAGCTAAGATAACAAAATAGATTTTATTTTAACGTTATAATTTACTCTTACTTTGACCCTGATAATGTCTGAAATTTCCGCTTTCGCTTTCTTTAGCGTCAAAGTAGGTTGTACAATAGTAGGATCTTAAGGAGCAAAGTAGATTCAGTTGCAAACTATTGACTATTGAAGCTTTAGCTCCTACATAGAATATATGTATTTTATAGAAATATTTAAAAAATTTAATAAAAACGAAACAGATACGTCAAATAGCATACAAAATATACATTTTATTTATTGCATATATTTGACATCATCAGGGTCAAAGTAGGAATAAATTATATCATTAGAATTAAACTTACTTTGCTATCTTAGCTCCTAGTGCGGTGTAGAATTCAAGGTTCAACATAGGATTAAAATTTCGACTTGGAAATGAGTGTCAATATCGACAAAATAGGTTTTACTAGATTGTAGATTATCTAAGTAAGCTCAAACTATTTTTAAGAGCGTCAAAGTAGCGTTAAAATTTTGACAAGGTAGAGTTAAAGGTTCAAAAGAGAAGTTAATGAGTATCAATATCCTCAAAGTTGGTTTTACCTAGGCTATAAATCATCTAAGTAAGCGCAAACTATCCTTAAGAGCGTCAAAGTAGCATCAAAATTTCGACTCGGGTATAGTATAAATAAATATTTTATTACCCATTGAATATTTTATTTCTTAAATATCTTTTCTCCCAGTATTTGAGATGTTGTTTTACGACTTTCTCAAGTAGAGGTATAATCGCTGTGCGCCAAAAGATGCTCGCACCTTGCGAAGGGCGTCACGCCGCCATACGAAACTAATTGCCGCTAATTTCGCCGATTTCCCCTCCCTTTCTCCCTCTGTCTCTCTTTAGTGCGTGGCACGAACGCAAACAGAAACAGGCATGGAATATACGCTCCATCACTCGCACAATATTGACTCTACCGGCTGAAACGACAGGAACAAACGGGCCACAATGGCGAGTGCGCCACCCCCGCCTACAAACGAGCGGCCAAAGCGTCTCATTCATCCGTATCCGTGCACAGGCAATGACAGCCGGTCATTAGACGACGACGAGAATGAGCGAAGCAACGCACCGCGTGTGCATTTCACATGCGAACTTCGACGGGCTCTTTCTCCCTTTCTCTCTCTTTTTCTCTTTCTCTCTCTTTCTCTACTGAAAAAAAATCTCGTCTCGCGATATTAAATCGTCAGGTCGATCAATCGTATCGCGAAACTCATGTCGTTTCGCACCGACCGCGCCCGCTTCGCCGATTAACGGTATCGATATCGCGCGCGACACATCAGCGCGTCTAATCTAATCCGATCAATCGGGCGCGATCCATTACCGTAATCCACTTTGCGACACTTTTCTTCTCGACGCAGATGCACCTCTCTCTCTCTCTCTCTCTCTTGTCACTGGAATAAAGGGTCGTGACTGGACGATATGCAAATCGCCGAATCCTCTTGCGTCGACGCGACTCGACGTGCTTCTCGTTTTCACTCCGCATCTTCGAACGTGGCGGTGTGTTCGAGCCAAGTCGAAATTTTGCAGTACTCAACTGCGATCTTGAGTGAGAGAAATTGCTCGAGATTGCTCAAACTGCGGGCATATCTCCGAAATTTCGTGAAAGTCGTCAGAGCGTTTTCTTATTCACAAAAATAGTAAGGATAGTCGTAAAGTGGCCGAGAGAACAGAAGGCATTATGTGGAAAACAATTTTCTCTCTACCTCAGCCGCTTATTCGTCACTTACGTTATGGCGATCGCGTTTTACGGCTCCGCTCCGTACAACGCAGACGGAATAAAATTGGCGGGATGTGGTCGAAATACCGCGGTGCCTTCTTATTTTGCGGCTGGCGAAAACCACAGAGACAATCGTGCGAGGTGCTCGCCTACGTCCGCCCTGCGTTTTACGAAAGGCGCCTCCGTAGACGCTTACGTGCCTCAAGCACGTTGATCTTAAACGTTTCGTGTGAACGGCAGAACGGAACCGATTTAATCGAAATGTCAAGCTTTATCGAATTGTCGCACTTGTTAAAATAAGTCGTAGGTGAGGAACTAAGTCTGACTTCACATTTAGAAAAAATCTTAGAAAGAAAAATAGAAAAGGAAGACTGTCTAGGACCGGAGCTTATATTAATAACGTTAATAAACATCCTTAATATATTCTTGCAGGCAATAATCAAGAGGGATTAAACAGTTTTTATTTTCTACGTTGTTTTCTACGTTAGCCTATTATTTTTCACTTGAAGAAATCTAAGAGTCTTGAATAGCCTAAAAATGGAAGATAATTCTTCTGTTCTATTCTTAAATAATCATTGATTATGAAGACAGTGTCGGGCATTAATTGATGAAAAATTTTCTTCGATTAATCGGCAAAATCAAGATTAATCAATATTATCATGTATAAAATCACAAATAATTCTACCGATGAAACTAATTCTTAATCATACTTCGATGTGATTTTAATTGTACACTGAATAATAATTAATTTGCCTAATCACATTATATTCGGTTTAATGTCGAACACTGACTTTTTAACGAGATATGCATTTTCAGATCCACCTCTCAGGCTGAAGACAACGCGAGAGCGCCCTGACGTCTGTTTTCCCGCAACATCCTCTAAAATATCGAACGCGAAGTCCCTCGAGTCCCCCAAAAACGAACAAGAAGTATTGACGAATCAGCGCGAATGAGAAAACGTAAATTCGCATGAATCGCACAAGGGGAAAAATGCATTCTGTTTACGGTACGCGCGCGCACACCTTCCCGACTTCCACGTCGTGTCAAAGATGAAGAGACCCTCGTAACGCGATCCGACGATTTACCTGCACCGGTTGGTCCGCCCGTCCGTCCGTCCGTCCATCCGTCTGTCATCAGTAAAGAGAGAGAAAAAGAGAGTGAGACAGCCCGTCGTCGGCTTTTCGACTTTCGACTTTGATTGACGGCCAAATCGCCTCAATCGCCGAGGCTATCGTGCGTTTTTATGCGACGCGTTCGATCGGAACCCGTCGCATCTGGCAGTTAGAGAGACGCCCGATACGCTATAATTACGTTCCATCCGGTTGCACCATACTACCACGATATATTAATAAAGGAAGAGAAGATAATGCACGCGAATGGGTCGGTGCGATGCGCGTTCATCGTTCGGACATTTGGTCCATTATTATACAGTGTATTATAATAAGACATAGTATAAAAATTACCAAAAACAGGCTAATTTTTACTACATTTATGGCAACTTTTACTATGTTCATTTTTACTATGTCTTATTATAATTTTCATCATAGTGTCAATCTATTCCCGAAGTACTAAAATTGTATTGTAATTGTTACTACCATATTCTTTCCGTATATCTCGTTCTGATATTCTCCGAGCCGAAACTCGGAGATCTTAGTCTAATATTTCGCTCGAGGAGGAGGGAGCACTATACTACCACGATATATTAATAAAGGAAGAAAAGATAATGCACGCGAATGGGTCGGTGCGCGTTTATCGCGGATTGTTCCGAATCGAAATTTTTTGATGCTACTTTGACACTCTTAAGGATAATTTACGTCTACTTAGACGGTTTATAACCTAGATAAAACCTACTTTGACCATATATTGACACTCATTAACTTCTCTTTTGAACTTTTAACTCTATCTTGTCAAAATTTTGACGCTACTTTGACGCTCTTAAAAATAGTTTGAGCCTACTTAGATAATCTACAATCTAGGTGAAACTTATTTTGACGATATTGACACTCATTTCCGAGTCGAAATTTTGATCCTATGTTGAACCTTGAATTCTATAAAATATATATATTCTTTGTAGGAGCTAAAGCTTCTATAGAGGTTCGCAACTGAACCTACTTTACTTCCTAAGATCCTACTTTAACGCTAAAGAAAGCGAAAGCGGAAATTTCAGACTTCATCAGGGTCAAAGTAGGAGTAAATTATATCATTAGAATTAAATCTATTTTGCTATCTTAGCTCCTACTGCGGTGTAAAATTCGAGGTGTAAAACATAGGGTCAAAATTTTGACTCGGGGTTTGAATATTTGGTCTACTATTATACAGTATTATAATAAGACATAGTATAAAAATTACCAAAAACAGGCTGATTTTTACTACATTTACAACTTTTGAACTATGTTCATTTATACTATGTCTTATAATTTTCATTATATTGTCAATCTATTCCCGGAGTACTAAAATTGTAATTGTAATTATTATTACTATATTCTTCCTGTGTATCTCGTTCTGATATTCTCCGAGCCGAAACTCGGAGATCTCAGTCTAATATTTCGCTCGGGAAGGAGGGAGGGAGTAATAAATATTCGTAGGCACGTGACACGTGTCCTCCTCGTCCCGTGGCGGAGCCAGGGGATTGATCAGGAGTGGGCCGACCTTTGAGCTCCGAAGTGCACGGTTACTCCGGCCCGGTGCCCTAAGCTCCCGGTAATTGCCGGCATCACGGGGGATCACAGTCACAAATACGGAGTGCCGTAGCGGCCGCTTTTAATTACACGTCACGTACGCGAACGTCTCTATCTCACGCTTTATCGCATACGCGTCGCTGCCTCCGGATGTCTTTTCAGCTCTGATATCAGAGGTTTTGTAGGGCTGCAATCAATTATAATTTCATAAACTCGGGGATCAATTGGCCGTAATTATGCAAGAGCGATCCAACTTCCATGGAGTACGTTTCGAGCCAAATGAAGATGAAAATTTGATATGTGATTTAAAAGGTATAGATAGCACTGAGGTTCTTCACGATCATTCAGAAAATCAAGCTTGGTCCATTTTATTATCTTTACACTGACATAAATTATCCGATAAAAAAATTAACAAACGAATATTTTTTATCAAAATAATAATGAATTTTTGTATCCGATCAGGAAACATCCGATGAGAAATATCTGTTTGTAATTTTTTGATCAGTTTATTTGATGAAATTATGATCGGAAATATTCGATTACATTTAATTGAATATCCTGATTGGATATAAACATTGGTCGGAAATATCTATTTGTTAATTTTTTATCGGATAATTCCTGTCAATGTAGCGCCAGTCTATTCCCGGACTGTTAAAATTGTATTGTAACTTTTACTACAATATTTCCTCCGTAGACGTATTTGCGTACAGACTTGGAAGCATGTAGCTGAGTGAGTTTTTGTTTAAAAATGAAAACTGGGATAAAATATTCGCGGTAATGATGAGAAATTCGCGCGATGATAGAAAATTCAGGTCGCTATTTCGCGAACGGCAGACGAGCCGCGACGAGCATTTGCATACAGAAAAATATTACTTAATATATTATTTCTGCGAACTTTTGCTCCACAAATACATTTTCAAGTTTTCTCTTTTCAGTGTGGGCTTTTCTTAAATTTGTGACGAATTGTCGAGAAAATATTTTTTGTTGAAGATAACCGTTGCTCATAAGAGAAGGGAAGTAAGTCGAGTATATAGTTGTTTTTCTTAGCAGTAGAATGAGACTTTTCCCCGTGTGTATATGACTCAATCGAGCTCGAGCCAGGTCACGGTATACGTAATGCACAATACATAATATGTATCAAGATATATATAATGGTTACGTCCTGAGCTTTTCGATCGAGGACATATCCAACGCACGCTCGACGTTAATCCGAGGGCGCGTGTTTGCACATGTTTTACATCGGCGCCCCGTCTGTTTGTAGACAGTAAATTATGTCGGCACAATGCACGTCGCTCCTCGAACCCCTTCCGCGGATTATAAAACGAGAAAAACGGAAAGATCCCGTGGCCTCTGGATGGTCTTTTGTCGCTGTTCGCCGGCGACCTCGTCTCGTCGCCCCGACGTACGCATTCTGAAACTCGAGATCAATCCTGGTTGACATTTTATTCAGCCGGCGCGGACCACGCCGACACGCCTCTCTTTTCTTCGCGAATTTTTAAATACGCGTATTGTGAGGCACGCGTGAGTGAGACCGACGCGGAAGGCGATTCCGTGAGGACGACGTCGGCCGGCGTTGGCGATCGATAGGACGCCCGGCGTCGCTGCATCCTGCATCTCCTCCCGTAACTCCTCTCCGGTATCCATGACGACGACGTCGCGATGGCCGCCGAGGACGTCGCAGCGCCTGCGTCCACGTAATTGGATTCTTCGTAGCGATAAAAGCATCCCGCGGAATTTCGACACATTCGCCCGACGCGAAGAGGACACCCGCTTTAAGCGTGCTTTAAATATGATCGACTAGCTCCGCCGTCGTAAAACACACTACTCCTTGCCAAGATGAATATTAAAGTAAAATGAATATTAGAGTAAAATCATGCGTGGAGAGAACATTTCTTCTAGTTTCTTTTCTCATATAAATTTTTTTCAACTTCACCATGTTTCTGGCGTAGGAATCGATTGTCAACGATGTCTACCTTGCTAAGGAACATAATAGATCTTTTCAGAATTTTATGTTTTGCTAGAAACACAGAGCGAATTTTTTAATAGCACATTTCAGTTCCCGAAACATAAATACACTGAAAGAGAGATACTTAAAAATTTAAATATTTGTAGGGAGTAAATAAAATTTATTCCCAAAGATAAACTTGATATCCCACAAATAAATTTTCATGTATTTTTTCTCAGTGCAGCACATATAAAAGGAAATAATAGTCAATTATTGCAGAATATCGATCTGTTCCTCTTTCGGTTGCAAAATACTATATTAATTTTTACTATATAATTCTCTCCATGCACTGAGAGAAAAAAATAGTTGGAATAACTATAATCTCACTATATTTTATAGTTCGTTTTGGCCTCAAACATATATTTATAGTTCATCTAAACATGAAGATATAGTAGAATGAACACAGATTTATAGTCACCATCTTATTACTCTATATATATGGTAAAGCACCTTTTGGGAATATAGTTACATGTACCTATATTTGCCAAATATTCCAATTGTATTGACTATATAAAATAGTTAATTTTTCTTACCATTCAATATTTGCTACCTTACTATATTTTTTATTTCAAATAATTATAATTCTTGGTAAAAATTTTACACGGGTCAGTTATACTATGCTAATATTGTAAATATTACAAATATTATGGTAACATTTACTATAAAAATTATATTCCTAACTATAATCTTTTTACTTTGCCATTATAGTTCCAAATATCATATATTTTTCTCAGTGTGTAGATCCGAATTCACTGTGAGCAGAAATATTCAGTCAGTAGCGGCAGGGTTGCCACAATTTTCCGTTTCGCAACGCGATCAATATCCGATGGAAAAATTTGTACTTCCGCAATTTCCAGGGGATAAATTTTCCTGTCAGACACCAGACGTGTTCTGAAGTCCGTCGCGAAGATGTCGTGTGAGCTTTCTGCCACTGACTGCTTGTAAAAATCCATCCGCCGCGTTGCCAAGGTCCAAGGAGGATCGCTGAAAGAAAAGAGAGATCCCGAGAACGGAATCATTCTCCGGTGGCGCTGAGAAAAAGCGCGCCCGTGCACATTAATACAAATTTCACCGGTCGATGCGCGCACGCACGCGAGAAGGAGCCGTAATAGACGTGATCTTCCAGCAGGTAACTCTTTTCCAGGCTGTCGCCCAATGCAGCTCCATGTACCCTCGTGCTCTCCTTTCATTCTGATTTATTCCGATTTATTCGACACTGCTTGATTCTTTCTCTCTCTCCTCTCCCTTTCTCTCTTTTTCCCTCCCTCTCTCTCTCTCTCTCTCTCTCTCTCTTTTCTTTGCGCCCTTTGCTCACTCCCCGTCTCACCCCCTGTGCCGTTTACCGTGCCCCGTTGAACGGTTAGTGACTTAGTCAGCGGGGCCTCCCGGAGGAAGGGCGAAGACTCCTTTCCGTTCAACGCGCGTTAGCCATTCTGTGCGTTTATGTGTCACGAGAGAACGATTCTTATAAACGAATACACGTGATCTCACCGTTCCTATTTCGGCTGCGTTCCGAAATCCACTGCCAGTACTGAATTTCTATAGTATACGTAGCATGAACTGTAGATTTTCAGTACTGGCAGTGAATTTCGGAACGCAGCCTTCGTCTCTGGCCGTCGGGCCAAAACGCGACGCGACATCTCCCGCTGCATTTTTACCGATTCAAGATCGAAGCTTGCGTTACGTTGTTATTACGGGGGTTGCGCGAACGGCTAACGCGACACATGTCGAGCGACACAGAGACGAAAAAAGCAGGGTAGGCAGGGACGATGGGGTTAGATTCGCCCGGTTTTTACCCCAAAAGTGGAGTTTAGTATCGAGCTTGGGGAGTCATAAATCAAACGCCGTAAAATCAATTACCACTTATCGCACCGTGTAACCCCCTTTCCGTGAAAAAGAAAGGATCGCTCCTGTCGCAAACCTGTCGCGCTGTTAGCGCTCGCTTTTTTTGCATGAGTTCTTGCGATTGACCGCATGTTACACTGAGAAAAAATACTTGAAAATTTACTTCTGGAGTATAAAGTTTATTTTTGTGAATAAACTTTTTATCTTTTTTATTTTCGAGTACTTTTTTCGGTGCGTGTAATAATATACGGACAATAATTTTTTGACGTATTTGCTCCAAATGTGAGAAAAGGATGCTTAAAAATTTATTTATTTATGGGTTACAAAATTTATCCTTTCTGTGAAATAACCTTCATATCACGCAAATAAATTTTCAAGTACTTTTCTCTCAGTTTGTCTCTGAAGTTAGCGTCGATGAGAAATTAGCCTTTCGTTCGTAATAAAATCTCGTCATGCGTAATGTGCAAGTAGAAATAGCTGTCAAGTAACAGGCACTTTAATTGCATCTTTTAGTAGATGATTTAGTAAGATTAGATCCGAATCGATTTTAGCACTGATCTCGCGTATCGATGTCACAGCGGATCGATCAGTATACGTCTCGATCGTCCTCTTCAAAGGACACCGAAATAAGAACTCTCGCGCTTCATCCATCTCCGCGCTTCATCTTCGTCGATCGGAGATGTTATCGTCCTTCAGGCGCAATAGATACCTTACTCTCTTCTTTTTTCTTCTCGAGAACTCGCTCTCGAGATCAATACGCTTCCGGTAGGATGAAGAGGGAAAAAGAAAGAGAAAAAAGCGCGAAAGCAAGCGAGGCGTAACGATCGCCCCTGCCGATTTCTCGCGCCGTAAAACACGAGTCTTCTCGCTGTCCTGTCTAGCTGCGAGCAGGCTGTCGAGGTTCTCGTCGACGGAACATAAAGAATATCACCGAAGAATAAAGAATAATACAGGGAGTAAGGAAGGAGACAGAAATGAGAGGGAGAAAAATTAGATAGACAGAAAATTAAATCATACAAAATAAAGAACAGAAACGTATGGGAGAATTTCTCGTTGCAAGGTAGTTTCGAGGAAAAATTTGTTCGTTGAGCCAATTTTTCATTTCTTTCTCTTTTTTCCTTCTTCTATCTGCAAAGAGAAAAAATAGACAAAACATTAAATCATAAAAAATAAAAAATAAATAGAAATGAAAAGCACAGAAAATTTTGTTGCAAAGCAGAGTTAGCTTTAAAAAAAAATTGGTGCGTAAAGCCAATTTTTCACCCCTCTTTTCTCTCTCTGTCTCTTTCTCTCTCTCTCTCTCTCTCTCTCTCTCTCTCTCTCTCTCTCTCTCTCTCTCTCT
>NW_022639547.1:523041-537666 GCF_010583005.1 Odontomachus brunneus
TCTCTCTCTCTCTCTCTCTCTCTCTCTCTCTCTCTCTCTCTCTCTCTCTCTCTCTCTCTCTCTCTCTCTCTGAGTAAGAGGCACGTGGCACAAATATTCACGGGTTGAAATGCAATGTGAAAATAAAAGATGTCCTTCCGACTTTCCGCACGTTATTGGTCGGTCCGCCTCGGCCACACCGCCGCTTCTGTTTGCCTTTCCCAGATCTACGCATAATCTGCCGAGTTGCCCGGCGATGCGCGTCTTTACATTGTCCTGGAACGGGTAAATAAGGAGGGCGGAATCCTTCGGAAATCCGCTTAAGCGCCATTTACGATCGCTGACGTTTCGACGTTTGTCGGACGACTTTGCGAAAGGGTGAACTGGATCGCTCGGGTTTTCCCAAGGACGCGGTTCCACCGGCCTTTTCGCTGGCTGAGGTGTGAATTGTGAGAGAACAGGACAAAAGTCTCTCCCAGTTCTTATGTAGCGGCGGTAATTTGGCAGGGCTGACTCAGCACACGTTTTGTGCGTGGCCGAAGTCTTACGCTGTGAAGAAGGATCGGTCGAAACAACTCGAGAATCGAAGGACAAAATAGCTCTTAAGAAACTGAGTCTCTTGTTCTGTCCGAGCATTATTGTTGGGTCGGAGCTTCGATTTCACGAAACACACGATGCAGAGTTCTCGGATTAATAAAAAAAATCAGTCTCCCTCTTGATCTCGATTTCACCATAGTATACTACAAATACACGCACGATACGCGCAAAAAATTCTTCTCGAATACGCTCCACGCGGAGCGGATTAGCTTCCTCTCGATCGTTGGTCGTCTTTGAGCGACGCAGGACGCGGGGGAGCGCTCGGAAGGAGCAGAAGCCCGCATTCATCTCGCCTAATCCGCTGATTCCGCTCCCGGCTCTGATTCGTCGCCATTCTCCGCTCCTTTCTGCATTCTTCTTCCCGACCTTACGAGCCATTCAATTCGAATACCGGGATCCCTTTCAGGGAATTTGTAACGCTATTCCCTGTTTACCGACAGGACCTGCCTTGGCCGGCGGCGCGGCGCAGCGCGACGTCTTCAAGAGACGCTTTCGGCGTTGGCAAAGCAAGAAGGAACCCGCGCGCTCTGTCTACGTAATTGTCGATTAACTTCTCGATACAATGTATCCTGTTTATAATCCCGTAGGAATTTTGTGTGGATCGGGAGATTACAGGCAAGGAAGCTCGAGAGAGCCGCGTCCGCAACAGACTTAACCGAACTGACAAGTTTTCTACGGCCCGGCAAATAATTTTTGCGCTACCAGCGATACGAAAGGGAAGCAAACGTCTCATCAGACGTAGATTTATATGTATGTTATGGAAAGTAAATTATTACGGCGTTTAATTTTTTTTTATTTTTGGAAGCTTGTTCTATTTCGTGTGTAGCCCGCAGAACAATTTGGGTTGACTGTATATTTGGTTTACAGTCCATGTTAAACGTTATATTATTATGTTTTTCACTGAAATAATTAGTAAGTTGATAATCAAGATTGATCAGTTGTACATATATAATTACGAGTAATTTAAGAAAAATATCTGAAAAATTAAAGGTACACGGAAAAAAAATTTGCTAATATATAGAATATATAAAAATATTAACTGCAGGAGCAAATTTACTTGCTTTCACAATAAGAGTTATTTAGTTGTGATAGCTAAAAGATTTACTAATGTATATATTACTTTTACTATGAAAGTAAGAAAATTTGCTCCTGCAGTTAACCCTTATTGTGCACTGTGAGGTTAAATAGACTCCAGAAAAAATAAATAAATAAAATAAATAAAATAAATAAAGTAAATCTATAAAATAAAATATAATAAAATGAATCTATATATTTTGGGAAAATTGTTTGCTTTTTTTCACAAAAATCCTAATTTTGATATTCAAAATAAATATCTTTTTTGAAAATCCTGCTATTGTACTAATTTTTTTCTTGAAGAGATGTCTTGAGAATAGTTTCTTAAAATTTTACCTTAAAATATCAAAAATTGTATCAGTTATGATTTTTGGAGCAAATCAAGTCATTTATCGTTTGGTGTTTGGGCTTTCCAATTTTTTTCTTTATTTAAAATCAAATTTCATCTAGAAAAATTATTGCGTCATATAAAAAGATGTTTGAAATATATCCTGGAATTTTTTCAAATAAAAAAAGCGAAGAATTTTATTGCAGCAAACATTTTTGTAGCTGGGGTCGCGAAAGACCCCAGTGTGACCATTATGTGATTCTACTTAAGTGTGCACAATAAAGGTTAATATTTTTATTTGTCCATATATTAGCAAATCTTTTTTTTCCATGTATTTACCCGGTGGGGTGTGTTATGCTAATAACATATTTACTTATACTAATAAACATCCTCAAATAAGAAAATATATATTTTATAAAAATCGGAAGACACACACACGCTTTCAAGAAGATGGAGCAGTCCCTGATGACGTGCATTACTACGAGTCGTCGCGAACCTGCACGAGCGCAAAGACCAATCGCGGCAGAATTTCGGGAAAAACGAAGCGGAAATCGATTCGTTCACTTCCTCGCATAGAAATACATTATGGAAACGGCTCGTTTTCCGCGACGTGAAGCGCTCACGCGGGTTCTCCTCCTCTCGTGGCGGAACGAAGATATATCAATTACCGTAGGACGTCCACTCGACGACGGCTAGGCACACTCAAACACCGGCCGAGAGTTGCACAGCGCAGCGAGAATACGGTCGATATTGATGCGTGGCAGCAGCGTGATCGATAGGCATTCGCCGCTCCTGATCCGTGTAATTCGCGCGCACAAGAGGATACCGGGGTGGGCGCATTGTCCGATTGTCGAAGAAGCCGACATGCGGATCTCTCTGACGGATGTGGCTTGCGCATTTTTGGGAAGCTACCTGCGGCCGGCCTCCTCTCGATTCTGATGGACAGCCACAACCACCCGAGCTGCCTCGGTTCCGTTTCCGTCGCGCGTCTTCCTCACGTCGGCTGCGTGTCTTCGGCCACGGCAGAAGAAGAACGTTTGCGCTCGATCGAGCGTCGGAATCTGATGCCGGTTTCCACCAACTTTGGTCAACTTAACCAACTGGTTATTCCAACGGAATTGATCAATCGCATCTGTCAATTCTGACCAACGAGAAGCGCGCTTGGTCAATTCCGTTTGCAATCAGCCGATGAAGTCAACTAAAGTTGAAACGGCTGTGACATGGAAGCGAACGTCCCGCGTTCAACATGGAGCGCTCTGGCGAGCTCCTTCTCGACGGAAAAAAACCGCATGCATGGTGACCTGAGAGAATTTGTAATTTATCAATCGACCCTTTATCTTTGACTCACCCTCGTGATCGCGATGGAGTATCTCGACTGTCATGTTTCTCCGTGACTTTTCTCACGATTTCTTTTCGTTCCTTATTGAATCGAAGGCGGAGGAGAAAACATTCTTCACCGAAAGTAACACGGAAACATCGTGATAGGGTGCGATCAGAGTAGGACATGATCGAGAGCGGGATGCTTGGAGGAAAGGCACTCGTTGACGCGAATGAACGAGGAAAAGGTGCGATCTCTGGAAAAAGCTGAGACGCCAAGACGCTCGTTGTTAATCGCGAACTGAATAGAATCGACCCTTCATGTTACCTGAATGTTACCTTACATCGAAAGAGAGAGAGAGAGAGAGAGAGAGAGAGAGAGAGAGAGAGAGAGAGAGAGAGAGTGCAGAGAGCTGGCAAGATCAAAAGTGTGTTCGGCAGGTAGGAGCTCGTCTTTAACGACGTTTCGTGCTATTTACGCTTTCGAAAGCGTCGAAGGTTAACGACTGCAGGGGGTTGCAACATTCCGTCCACGCGGCTATGGTATTCTCGGGACGCAGCTATGCGTACAGTGATCATTGACGAAGGCGACTTTCCGTCACGCCAACTGCCCATTTTTATTCTCTCTTTTGATCTTTACGTACGCGCGATGACATGGCCCCGCTTTGACTGAGATTTAAGGACGATCTATGAATTCAAACGCTCCAAAGGGAGTGCAATACACTGGAAAAGTTCAAACTTTTCCATATGTTTGCAAAGGATAATAGGAAACGTGAGTCGCTAGATTCGATATGATTCGTCTAAATTACGCAAAGATAAAGCAACATCTTGATTAGTTTTTCAGTTTAAGTTTACGTCTTACGTCTTACGTCTACGGTTACGGAAATTCGTGTGCCGAAGCCCTTAAAAAGCTTGGTTTACAATAGCTATTGTAAGCCGTAAACCGTAAACCAATCGTAGCTGACTTTCTTTGTAACTGTAGAGCAGGCCTCAGTCGTCGAGCGAATATTTCCTCTGAGAGCAAATCTGATGTGTTCCGTCCCTTATAGAAATATCATACTAAGAATCATTGATAATTACTTATTTTCAGTATTAAAAATACTGGATAATAAGTAATTATCAATGATTCTTAGTATGATATTCTATATAAGGGATCATCACAGGAATCTATCCATTCTAATCGAAAGAAACTTTTGCTCTTCAGTCTTTCAGAGGGAATATTCGCTCGACGACTGAGGCCTGCTCTACAATTATAAAAAAATGTCAGCTACGATTGGCTTACGGTTTACGGCTTACAGTAGCCATTGTAAACCAGGCTTTTTAAGCGCTTCCGCACACAAATTTCCGTGACCGTAGACGTAAGACATAAACTTAAACTGAAAAACTAATCAAGATATTAGTTTATCTTTGCGTAATTTAGACGAATTATATCAAATCTAGCGACTCATGTTTCCCATTCCCTTATAGAAAAGTATCACTGGCTGTGATAAATTGGCCAGTAATAAATAGTAATTTTATTACTCGTACGAGTAATAAAATTATTGAACGACAGTAATTATCGCTGGCTAAATTATCACTTAATTAAAGTCAAAAATCAGTTGTCTTCACGGCTACTCACAATCAGTTTTGATTGTGAGTAGCTGTGAAAACAACTGATTGTGAGTAGCCGTGAAAACAACTGATTTTTGACCTTGGCAACGCCACCCAAGATCAATCTGCTAAAATCAGTAAATACAATAGATCTTTTTAAGATCTATTTAAGATCTATTTCAGATCTTTTTAAGATCTGAAACAGTTTTTTGTAAAACTTATATTTTTCGAGATATTTCACCGGTCCGATACTTTTGCCCCACCCTATATATATATATATATTGCGGAACTAAATATTTATTACATATATATATATGTAAAAATCGATTTTTATTTATTTCGTGAATAAATATAAGTGTATCACTTATATTTATAACATACGTCTTACTACTGCAGATGACCATATTTCACTACTTTGACCCTTTATATCTTGGGAAATATTGACTTTTGGTGCAATGATAACTTTTTATCAGCATGGCGAAAACTATAACATAGTGAAATTTCAGCCAATTTGACCGAAAACCATTTTCCATGGGTTTTGTACGGGGTCCTTTCTATAAGGGTTATCCTTTGCAAAATGGAAAAGTTTGAACTTTTCCAGCGTATTGCACTCCCTTTGGACCGTTTGAATTCATAGATCGTCCTTAAATCTCCGTCATTCGCTCGTACGGAGTCAGAATCCGACTTGAATTCTCTAAACTTGAGTGAATCCCGAGTTGTACGCACCACGAAGGCCCGACGATTCCGGGAGCCAAATCCGAGGAAGGACCGGCGAGCTTTTAGACTCGCGCGAAGTTTAGCACCTAGAAGACAGTTACGAGGCGCATCGGTGCGCCGAGAGCAAACGAGAACCGCTAATTTCACAGTCGTTTAAGCGACGATAATTCATCGAGATTTACAGCGCACGCGGAGGATTCGCGCGGTGCGTGTAAGGCCTGCGGGACGGGTTTGACATCATATTCCATTAGAGTCCGAAACCGGCCGCGGTTTTCCCGCCGACTTTACGAGCGTCTCGTCGCCGACCGGCCGATAGTCTCTCATCCTTTTGCGTAATATGTTACGTGTGCCTATTTTTGTGTTCGAACACCTGCATATCGTACACACGCGTACACACAAAAACGATCAACCTCTTCGTCGTTGTTTGATAAAGTTTTCTCAGAAAAGCTTTTTAATGTTTCTTGACACTTAACTCTGCGCGTACAATGTTGCATCTGTGAAACCCAAATATTTGATCACTGATCAGTTTTCGTAAAGGGTCCGGGTAAATTTCAAAATAGCGCAATACTGTTTGCAGGTTTTTGTTTCATTGTGCTATTAGCTGGGATTTTCCTGTATCTCTGGAAAAAAATGTCCAAAAATATTGATTTTCAACAAAGCTGTGGTAGTTTAAAGTTGCCGGAGTCTGACAGACTCAGATTGTATTGTATATTTAAAAAAACTGTATATAAAAAAAACTGAAGCTCTTCTGGAAAGAAGATATCCAAGAATATTTTCAACAAAGCTATGATAGCTTAAAGTTTTTCAGGTTTGGCAAATTAAATCGTACTGTAAAAGATATTGCTGAGCCTTCCCTCTCTGGAAAGAAAATGTCGAAAAATATTAATTTTTAATAAAGCTACATGGTAGTTCAAAGTTGTCCGCCAGATTGTACTGTATCTTCCAAAAAAAGTATTGTACACAAAGGATTAAATGTGTTTTCTGCATGTTTAGAAAGTTTCTTTGAACATACACTCGTCTCATACACGCGCCGCGACTGAAACGCTCGATCACTTCACTCCGGTCGCATAAGGATGCATTAAAAGCACTAATATTAGAGAGCGTGCTGAGAGAAGTCGCAACGCGCAAAAGTGAATGCCTCGGATAGCTGAGTTCATTGTTTGGACCGTTTCCGTAATTTTGGGATGACATGATAGATTATAAATTGGTGCTGAAAGTCCTTCAGATTGTGGTAAAATCATGCCTGAAGATGTGAGAAACGACGGAACTGTTCAATTCAGTCTTTGCTGATGTGACCAAACCTAAGATCCATCGCAGAGTTCATTTTGACGCATTGTCAAATAAAGACTAATCGACAGATCACGCTATACTGCCATACTTGGTCTGGACGGATCTGTAAAGGACGGATCTGAATAATGATAATAAAGATTTGACCAAATTCGAAGGACTTTCAGCACCAATTTATAACCTATCATGTCATCCCAAAATTACGGAAACGGTCCAAACAATGAACTCAGCTATCCGAGGCATTCACTTTTGCGCGTTGCGACTTCTCTCAGCACGCTCTCTAATATTAGTGCTTTTAATGCATCCTTATGCGACCGGAGTGAAGTGATCGAGCATTAAAAGCACTAATATTAGAGAGTGTGCTCAGAGAGAAGTCGCAACGCGAACAGCCGTGTGTCAGAAATAGAAGGATCTTCCTCTTCAAACGAGAAAGAGAGAGAGAATACATGTGTCTCCAGTCCAGCTCGAGATTCTCTTCTTTCGCGATTGCGTTTCGTCTATGTAGGTCGTCCGGGAGAATCCACACACATGGATTCCCGGGACACATGGCCGATGTCGCGGAAAAGGAGCGGTCTTTCCCGCAGGCGGAAGGAAGTCCCGCGCTCGTCGGGGGCCCGAGATTACGAGCAGACGCTGTTGGCGGCGACGGCGGTCGTTCAAACAAACAAAGCGCGCCATACGCACCGGCGGCTTTTATTATCAGCGAATTACGACAATTTTATTGACGACGGCGAGGACTGTTTGGACTATCCCGGGCGGGCTTGCGCACCGCGGAGGAAGATCTGGAGCGTAAAAAAAATGAAGCGAAGCGCTTTGACGAGTGCCGAAACGAGAGCTGCCGAGACACGTCTCGACAGCTCGACTGACGCTCGAATCGTCCGGAAGATACGCCATTTTTAGTCGATTCAGGCCAGAGTGTTCACCCTTCACTCACAATTCACAGCGAGAAAAGGGTGCGAAATTCGCACCCTGACCGCCCATAGCGGCCAATGTCCAGCGTCGACACGCGCGTCGCCCTGCCGATGTCCACTTGGTCGCAATTGCCACGATAACGAAAATTGGCAGTGCGTCCGTCCGCGACCGGGCCGCGGTCAGTCTCGTCCAGGATTCGCTCTACCTGCCCTCCCGCCCTCCCTTTTCTCTCCTCCCTTCGGGATTACGTCAAATTCGCTTTTTTTTTTCTTCTCAGAGCAAAAGACGCAGCTGCGTCGTTTCACCGGGCACCGTAGGATCTTAATTGACAGAAGGGCCCTCGCCACGGGGCAACCTTGTATCCACCTTCCGCGCTGCCGCTCTCCCTGTCGCCTCTCTCCCGCCTCTATAATTCGATCGAGCACCCCGTTGACGGCCCCCGACGACACTGTTGACACTCGGTTATTTTGACGTCACGCTGCGAGACGTCGTTGATTCAACGGGAAATAGCGAGACAACGAGAGAGCCGCCGAGGGGGCCTCCTTTTCGGCGGGGGCAACCCTTCTTTCGCGGGCCCCAGTTTCGGGGACTACCCGCTGATTCGTCCGTGAACGCGAACCAAGGAAGAACGGGCTGACATTAACGGGCCACAGGGTCAATAGTTCAGGGGTCGTCGATGATTTTGACTTGACGAGCGCGCGTGTTTCTCGAGAGAGGAAATTCCTCGGCAAGGTTTTGTCAATCGTCGCGCTGCGACCAAGCTGTATGGATCGTTCAAGATGGCCTAATATAAAGAAAGCGCGCTCGAATTTGGCCAAATCTTTATTATCATTATTCAGATCCGTCCTTTACAGATCCGTCCAGACCAAGTATGGCAATATAGCGTGATCTGTCGATTAGTCTTTATTTGACAATGCGTCAAAGTGAACTCTGCGATGGATCTTAGGTTTGGTCACATCAGCAAAGACTGAATTGAACAGTTCCGTCGTTTCTCACATCTTCTGGCATGATTTTACCACAATCTGAAGGACTTTCAGCACCAATTTATAACCTATCATGTCGTCCCAAAATTACGGTCCAAACAATGAACTCAGCTATCCGAGGCATTCACTTTTGCGCACTGTCGAACTAATCGGTAGATCACTCTGTACCATCATACTTAATCCAATAAAGGCTAAATAAAGGCATGTTCCGAGTGAAAACTTTTACCAAAAATTTTTTATTCTTCGTCTTATGAGATGTGCATTATCAATTGATAATCTGTCAGGTATTATTCGTTTTGAGGACAGAATATAACTATCCAAAGCAGAATGCGTTCTCTTGCGTGCCATACGTCGCCATATACTACTGTCCAAAAAGTAAGATCAGTTTTCAATTTAAATCGCGCGGGTAAACCGCACATCATAAATATTTTTTTTCTAAGTTGGCAGCATTGTGACAGACATCTGTGACAAATTTCATGTCAAAACATTCATTACTTTTTGCTTTACGCTTGGTTTTGTACGACGCTAAAGATGCATTCGGCGATTTTTATAATGTCTAATTATATTGAGCAAAGAAGTTGCATTAAATTTTGTTTGCGGAATGAAATTTCGGGTGCAGAAACGTTCAGGATGTTGCAGAAAGCCTTCGGGGACCATGCTTTGTCGGAAAGGAATGTTTACAAGTGGTATAAACAGTTCAAAGAAGGTCGTGAAAGTGTTGAAGACGAAGAGCGTTCCGGACGACCATGAACCTCTACCGATGAACAACACGTCAAGAAAATCGAAGAATTTGTGTTTGCTAATCGTCGAATGACTGTTAGAGACCTTGCTGATGCTGTTGGTATTTCGAAAGGATCTGCCAATACCATCTTGAAAGATATTTTGGGCAGACAATTCTTGGTTTTTGCATCACGATAATGCACCTTCTCATACTGCACTCGTTCTTCGTGACTTTTTCGCCAAAAATTCGATCCATATCGTTCCACAACCACCGTATTCGCCTGATTTAGCACCGTGTGACTTCTGGCTATTCCCGAAACTCAAAAGACCACTGCGGGGAAATCGTTTTGAGACGATAGAAGAGATACAACGTGAATCGCTACGCGCTCTGAAAGCCATCCCGGAAGGCGGCTTTAATTCTTGTTTCGAGGACTGGAAAATACGTTGGCATAAGTGTATTGTGTCGGGAGAGGATTACTTTGAAGGCGACGAAATAGATTTGGAAGAATAAATAAATATTTTTTGAAATAAATAAAAACTAGTCTTACTTTTTGGACACAGTAGTACATAAACAAGCCATAATCCAAGACCAATGCGATGATAAAAACTTAACCAAATTCGTGCTACCTCTGTATTAGGTATATTTTTTGAACGACCTATATATTTCGAACGGGAAATTGAACTGGATCTCCTCGTCGTCATCTCGACGACGCGCGATGCGCGCGGACGATGACGCCGAACTTTTTAGCGAACCCGCCCATACAGCGAGACGAATGCGAGACGATTGAACCGACGTCACGAGTCATCTCATGCGCGAAAACTTCCTCGTCACCTTTCCGTCGCCACCTTTTAGCTTCTCCACCCTTCGCGCCTCTGTGCAAAAGGTAGGGCGAGATTTCGTGTTGAACGTGTGTCATTGGAATACTCTCTGATAATCATTACGAAATCACTCGAAATAACATTAAATAATCGTATCACGTTGGAATATTTATATCAAAATAAAATTGATGTTAATATTCGAGTCAATCGTAGCATTAGAATTTCTTTGAAGCAAATTTAACACTCCCAAAGAAATATAATTCTATCCTTAGCAGAGTCCTCTGAACTTTAGAGGATTTTATTTTTATACATAATCTCCTATATATAAATAAAATTCTCCAGTAGATTCTTGTAGAACTAGGAAGAAAATATTCTAAATATAATCTTCCTAAAATTACGAGAATTTCTTACAATACAAGTCTTTATGGCGTTATGTTTTAATGTTGTTTATGGGTTAAGTCTTGGATTATGGCTTGTTTATGTATATGGCGACGTATGGCACGCAAGAGAACGCATTCTGCTTTGGATAGTTATATTCTGTTCTCAAAACGAATAATACCTGACAAATTATCAATTGATAATGCACATCTCATAAGACGAAGAATAAAAAATTTTTGGTAAAAGTTTTCACTCGGAACATGACATTGTGGGAAACAGCACTTTGCAACGAGTTCTCTTTTTGGGTGAACGTGCTCGCGCTGACGCCTTCTCAACGGTGAACTTTCATTGCTAATCAGTCAGAGAAGTTACGATTAATTGAATTTTAATTTACGGTCTAACAACAAAAGAATTAGTAGATAACACGCACGGAGGAGGCGCTCAACACAACACGACGACACGGGGGTGGTGCATCACCTGGTAGCACCATCCATCACGTCTACGTGAAGGAAGAAGGGCTACCGGACGGGACGAGGGAGTCCGCGAAAGGGATGTGTCCGCAATTTGTCCTCGTCACGTTTCGCGCTGGCCCTCTCTTTCTCTCTCTCTCTCTGTCTCTCTATAAGAGCCGAAAGGGGTTGCGACGAGCGGGGTCGTTCGTAACCTCGTTACATCCACTATATATTACATCGACTATCCTAGGACTGTGCCGTAGAGCAACGCGCGTGCCTGTCCATTAACTCCTCGTCGCAGGATATTAACGTTTTGTATATCACGGAGGGCGAAAGGGAGAGGGGGTGAGGGGCAAAGGACGATATGGCTGTGCTCGGGCTCGTAAAGCACACCCGGTGTATACGAGCGCCCACGTGGATTCTTTTCTTTCTCTCTGTCGCGCGAGCCTTCTTTGCGCTCCCGCAGTTGTCCTCAAATAAAGGGTTTGGCGCGACTGTTGAAGTTATATTTCGAGACACTTGATTAATCTATATAATTCGCTAGTCAACGAAAAGGGCAGATCGACATATTTCTCTCAGACTTAGGTTTAACAATATTAATAGTTGTTATCTAAAACTTGTCTCATATGAAGTATCCAAATTTTTATTTAGAATTAAGTAAGTTATGTTTGTCACTTAAGTCATGAAGTATCATGACATTTATATCAGTAATCGCGCAATTCAACTGAAAAAATCTCATCTAAATCAGAATTGAAATCTGAATGTCATTTGAGACGCTTTATTAATCTATATAATTCGCTAGTCAACGAAAAGGGCAGATCGACATATTTCTCTAAGACTTAGGTTTAACAATATCAATAGTTGTTATCTAAAACTTGTCACATATGAAGTATCCAAATTTTTATTTAGAATTAAGTAAGTTATGTTTTTTACTTGAGTCATGAAGTATCATGACATTTATATCAGTAATCGCGCAATTCAACTGAAAAAATCTCATCTAAATCAGAATTGAAATCTGAATGTCATTTGAGACGCTTGATTAATCTATATAATTCGCTAGTCAACGAAAAGGGCAGATCGACATATTTCTCTAAGACTTAGGTTTAACAATATCAATAGTTGTTATCTAAAACTTGTCACATATGAAGTATCCAAATTTTTATTTAGAATTAAGTAAGTTATGTTTTTTACTTGAGTCATGAAGTATCATGACATTTATATCAGTAATCGCGCAATTCAACTGAAAAAATCTCATCTAAATCAGAATTGAAATCTGAATGTCATTTGAGACGATTTGATTAATCTATATAATTCGCTAGTCAACGAAAAGGGTAGATCGACATATTTCCCTCACACTTAGGTTTAACAATATTAATAGTTATTATCTAAAACTTGTCTCATATGAAGTATCCAAATTTTTATTTAGAATTAAGTAAGTTATGTTTTTTACTTGAGTCATGAAGTATCATGACATTTATATCAGTAATCGCGCAATTCAACTGAAAAAATCTCATCTAAATCAGAATTGAAATCTGAATGTCATTTGAGACGTTTCAAGTAATTGAAAGTAAAAACTATTAATACAGGTCTTAGAATGAATTCTGACTTCATGTGAGCGTGGGTTTCAATTAATTAGGATGAATTTGTTCTTGTGTAGAGCACATTAGCTTCATTCTTCAATCTCAAGCGAAAATATTCACTCGACGAGTGAAATGAATTCAGAGCCAGAGATTTCGCTCTGTACGAGTAAAGGATTCAAAACCGAGTAATCAAGTAATTACTACTACTTGTTTTTATTGAAATTCCACTCCAAGAAATTTATAGAGTATCATATCTACAAAAATTGATTTCCTCAGAAATAATAGAAATGTCCTTGCTGCGTAAACACGCGTGATATAATCGTATTTGACATCACTCCGTGTCAATTTGATTTTTTGTCCTCCAAGAGCGTGAGGACAACAGGGGGCGCCGCCATTTGAACAATTTAGCGCGGGCGTAATTAAAGGACGCGTAAGGACTGATTATGCGACACAAAAGGGCGCGCTCTTCCCCCCCATTGCTCGGCGAAGACAATGCGCGGCCGACAATGCGTTTGATTAAAACGAGAATTCGAGAATAAAGCGCGCGTGCGCCTGTCGCTAATTGACCTCTCCGAAAAAAAACTCCAAGTGCACCATTTGCTCCTCCTAAACATGCTTCTTCTTCCGAAGCAACCCGAGGATTGATCGAGCGTCCGTCTTGTCGAGCGTGTGCCGCACCGGAAATAGAAAATCGTCGGTACGGCTGAGAGCGAAAGACGGTGTGTTTGTACAAGCTGATCCTCGAAGACCTCTGCATAGAGGAGGTGCTCGAAAGGTCCTGGAAAGCTCCTCGAGCAATCGAGGACGCAGATGTTTATTTTGACGCGTCAGCCTCGTGACCTTTCGAGTGCGTGAACACACGAACGCGGGTCTCTTTACTGGTCTCAAATTTGCCGAGTGCCACCCGAACACCAAGTGCCGAGAAACGGCGAATATTTGTCAGAAATACAAAAGAACGAGATAAGTCGAGTCTTGAAAAGAGCGTGGAAAGAGAGTCATTAAGGCCCAGTTCCACAACCTCCAGCTAACTTAACTGGTTGGTTATTCCATCCGGACTTGACCAATCGCATTTGACATTAAGAAGAGTTAATCAGAATTAACCAATCGCTATTGGGACTTAACCTAGGTAGTTAAAGTTAAACGGATGTTGTGGAACTTGACCTAAGAGATATTCGTTTAACCTACTTAAAATTTGTCTCATGATCCTGATCAAGGATCCATGATCCTATTCAGTTATCTGAATTAGATTTGTATAAGGTAACGTTATCGGCTCCTCATAAATCGTGTAACGTAATGTGGTAATCAGCATCTTATTAATAATTTAAGCCTTATTAATAATTGTTAATTGTCTTCATTATAATTAGAACGAGATCAAACCCGATAACGTCAAACCAGTTTTATACTGACCATTGATTGGGATCAACCTGATCAAGACAATGGGATGCATTCCTAGGCGGGTTGATGTTACACTTGAATAACAACGTTAGAAAACATAATTAGCAAAACAGACAGGTAGATAGGAATTGAAACGGTTACCGAGGCGAGATTCCAACGAGACGTCCTGAGACGCGGTCCAGGCCTTGTCTCGGACGTCGAACGGATCTTAATGTAACGGCTGAGTAAGTTCGCGGCTACGAAACGGCGACTACATCGGAGGAGAGGATGGGAGGATGACGGGAGGAACATGAAGAATGATTAAAAAAGAAGGAGAGAGAGAGAGAGAGAGAGAGAGAGAGGTTAGAGAGGAAGCCGAGGAGATGAGGGATGTGGTAAGGAAGCCGTTGAGGGGCGATTGGCGCTGTTTCCTTTGTGCGGTTTCGCTCGCCGTCGCGGATCGGCGAAAAAGAGAGAGAGAGAGAGAGAGAGAGAGAGAGAGAGAGAGAGAGAGAGAG
>NW_022639547.1:537833-538182 GCF_010583005.1 Odontomachus brunneus
AGAGAGAGAGAGAGAGAGAGAGAGAGAGAGAGAGAGTGAGAGAGAGAGAGATGGGGGGAAAGGAGACGTTGCTTTTCTGAAAGAGAAGCATCGTTTCGCCATTGACGAAGCCAAAGTAACCATGTAATCGAGACCGGCTCTAACGCACTTCTGGGCCTTTTCTTCTGTCTTTTTATCAAGTGCTTCCTGCCGTCGCGAAATTCGCATTCCCAGCACGGCCGATTTCGCACGATCACCACCGTGATGTGTCCGACAATCTTCCAGCGAGCAAACTAAGAGAAAAGAAGCTTCCTCCCTCTCCTGCTCTCTCTCTCTCTCTCTCTCTCTCTCTCTCTCTCTCTCTCTCTCT
>NW_022639547.1:538682-545298 GCF_010583005.1 Odontomachus brunneus
CTCTCTCTCTCTCTCTCTCTCTCTCTCTCTTGAATCCATTGAAGCATATTCGTGAAAATCTCGTGATTCTGCAGTAGTCGTTAATTTAATATAAAGCGCACCAAAAAATATGATGCTATTTTTAATAAAATCCATTTATATATGGCCTCAAGAGGATTCTTTCAAAATTAAAAAGAAAATATATTCTAGCATCTAAAAAAGAACTTTAATTACGAGCTGCTACTTCCTGATCTCATATTCTAAGCGAAATTTTTTACCGAAAGAATCCTTTTCTAATTGTTCTTTTAATTCCTTTCCTAATAAATTGAATTATTAATCGTAAATCTACACTGAGAGAAAAAATCTAAAAAATAGAAATATTTACTTAATGGATATTACAGTAACATATTTACTTGAATCTAAATTCTTTTACTTAAATATAATAAAAAACTTTTATGTGTGTGTGTACGTTGTGTATGAGAATCTAAAGTTTTAAGAAAATGAAAAAAAAGAAATTTTCTTATTTTGTAAAATATTTTATCCTCTTAAGACCATATATAAGAGAGGATTCCGCTGAAGACAAAATTATATTTTTCTGGGTACGCTTCTCTGATGTCTTCATTAAACAGATACCGACTTAGAGAGCCTGGCGTGTCGTTCAAGCCAATTCTCCTTTTCTTGCTCATTATTTTCCATCGATGTCGTTTCAAGGCGTATAATTCGATATCGACATCGCAACTCGATATCCAGCAGTCAACTTGTTCGCCGACCACGCGCGTCCGCCTCCTATGTACCGCATGTTTCTACGCTCTCCCAAGTGTAACGGTACGACTTGTCAGAGCTAGTTACACCGACGACACGAATTAGACAGGCTGCTGCCTCCTTGAGCATATATTCGCGACATACTCGCGATATCAGCGTAATGACTCAGGACGCGTGTATATCGCAGTTTGCGCGTCGACACTTTTTGCTTATCAAAATCGTCCCTCTAGTTTCTGGAGCGTAAGCAATAATTGCGGTCTCTTCGTCGCGCATCGAGGAAAGTCTTCGAGGTGTGTCGACCGAATTTCGCTAGCTCTAGGCGGAACATTCGTCGAGAGCAGGCTAGTCCAAAGGAGCACGTGCTCGTATTCTCGCCTCGTACTTGTACACGCGTGCGCTTGCCAGCTGCAAATATCCGAAGAAATGCACGCGTGCACACGCGAGAGCCGAGAGAACACGAGGCCCATCTGGCGCGTGCGTGACCTCCTTGAATTATCCTGACGACTTTCGCATTCAGTCTCCGCGTTCTTTTCGGCCGTCTCAGTTGAGGGAAAGGGAGAACGGGAGAAACTAAACGCTGAAACCCTCGACACTGCTTGAAATATGTCGGAAATTTCGGGAGCTACTCCTCCTCGACTAGAAACTTATCTCATGGTTCTGGTCAGATTGATCCCAATTAGTTATTTGATTTGTGTAGGTTTTGACAAGTCGTATAACATAACGCAGCAAGCTGCACCTTATTAATAATTAGGATAATTTTATAATATTCCAACAGATCACTTTTATACTGACCGAATCACTGATTAGGATCAACCTGATTAGAACCGTAGCATAAATTTCTAGTCGGGTAAATGTTATGTTTGGGTGAAAGCCAATGTTAGGAAAGTTAGCAAAATAGACAGGTAAGTGGGAATTGTAGCGGAATTCTCTTATGTATAGCTTCTATCAAAAGAATTCTTCTAAAACCAAAAGGCTACTCCAAGCACTATACTATTCTTTTTCATTAGAGGAGGCATATTTTTTCTGTAAGAGTCTTCGCTTAGAATGTGGGATTAGGAAGTAGTACCTTGTGATTAGAGTTCTCGCTTTCAGATGTCAGAATATCTTCTTTTAAGAGGAGTCGTTAAGAATATCAGAATATTCTCCATAAGAGGATTTCGCTAATGGTGAGATATTTTTGGAATGCGAACAATGTGATCAATTAATCAATAAAGATCTCCGATTGACAGGAATCGGGAGAATCGTTAATCCGAGATAACGGAACGAGCAGGCCACGCATACACACGCAACTACCAATTCACCCTTGGTTTTCCGAAAATAGAAGCGGCCAAGCCGTTGCGAGGCGAATAAGGGTTGAATTCGCTCACGACCGGGAATCCACCCCACCTCGCGCGCTCCGAAACGAGACCCTATCGATCAACCGTGCCCTAGGCGGGCAGTCCCGCCCTTCCGCCCTGCTCGCATACCCCTGGAAATCTTTCCACCCTTCGTGACCGTCCCTCGAAGAGTAACGAAGAGGGCGCGAAACAGGGTGTCGCAAAAATACAGACTAGAGGGTAGCTGCGAGCTACCCCGTCGGCCAATCGCGTCGCGAGCACGCCCAATGACATCATTCCCGTGCCTACCCCCTTGCACCCTCGTAATTAGCCAATCCGATCGCAAGGGTGAGGCGAAGCAACCCCTCGGCCGGATTACGTTCACGAGCCAATGATTTTTGCAACGCGATTTCAGCGTGTATGTTGCCCGGAGGTCAGCAAAGAAAAAGGCAGAATGGTGCCGCGCCACCCTTCGAGGTCTCCTCTTTCCCTTCCGTCTCTCCTCTCCTCTCTTCTCTCTTCCTCTTCTCGCTCTCTGTCTCTATCCCTCTCGCTTCGCCACGAGGCGCTCTTTGTCCTCGTTGTGTTCTCTATTTTCGCTTATTCTCGCCTTTTTTTATCTTGAGCGCGCTGGAACATCCCGCTGCGGATATTTACATGACAAACGCCGAACGTTGGCGAACTGCAGCGCCCAAGGTTTCATCGCGCGCATCACGTCGCGTGCACGCACGATCCCGGCTGAGAAGGCCGTTCTTTTCAGGGCCGCGCTCGAGGATATCGGGATCTCGAAAATGAGCTTCACGGAGCAGCGAACTTGGTCCGACAACTATTACTTTCCCGTCGGGTTGTCGCTTCTTTATACGCATCAGTATATGGCGTATTTTGTATGTTTCGCCTGACAGTATCTCCGAGTAATCCTTAAAAACCGTGCCACGACCATCACGGCCAAGCAGGAGCGCAACAATCATAATCGCGAGTGCTTCGTCCAGGTCGCGTCCGCGAAAAAAATACGAAAAATCGCGGTAAGATGGAGTATATTCTGTACTCATTCGTGAGCAAGTAGCCAGCGAGTCTCCCTGAGCGAGATTTCCACGAGATAACTATTACGTGATGCACCGGGAATGTAAGTAGGAGCGGAGAAAGGGAGAGATAGCTGTGAGAAACTGGCTACGTTACCTCGTCGTACAAAAAGGATCAAACGCGGGTGTAGAAAACCGCTTTCAACGAGAGCCAAAGAAAGAGAGAAAGAGAAAAATAGAGATAGGAGGGAGTGGGGGGCAGGAGAGGGAGAGAAAAAAGAGAGAGAGAGTCGACAATGTTGGACGCGGAAGCTGCATCATCTCCGTCGGGTCCGTTCGTCCGTCGCGTGGGTGTGCGCGTGTGTTGCATCGGTATCGCTTTCCGCCGGCAGGGATAATCCGCTTACGCAGGTCCCCGGCTCTCCTCGCACCCTCTGGTCCACCCTCCCTTCGTTTTCCTCATCTCGCCGGGTATTGTTGCCCGGCGTATTGTGAGAAAACAGCATTTTCGACGCTCGCGAGGTGACGACGAGAAGAGGACCTTATCCTACCGTTATTGTCGACATTGTCGTCGTCGTCGTCGCGACTGTGGTGACGTATGCTGCTGGCCGTGCTCGCGTGGGCGAGGATACACCTGACGCGCACGTACACGCGAGTCTGGTCTTCTACGCACCGACAGTCGGATGATGACGATTGCGAAACACCGGGAAAATCGCGAGGCTGCGTTAAACAGATAACGAGAGCGTTTGTCACTTTAAGACTGCCTTCGGGGCTTTGAATAGAATACACAACTCGTGAAAAGCTGAGGTCTTAAGAAAATTTATATTTTCTCTTACGTGACAAATATTTTATCTATTTACGTAAGTAAATACATTAATGCACGAATAAGTAAAAATAAATACTTACACTGAGGGAAAAATTACTTTAAAATCAACAAATATTTCTTTGATATATATAGGTGCCATTAACATATTTATTTAAATCTAAATTCTCTCTATTTAAATCAAATATTGTTTACTTAAATCAGGTAAACAATATTTGATTTAAATAAAGAGAATTTTAATTTAAGTGGGCTCTTCTGTCCTTGTTTGTTCCTGAAAGTTGAACAAGGACAGAGGACGCTCATAGCGCTAAATAGCGTCTCCCCGAACGCAGTCTTAGAGTAACGAATCTTCGTGTGTATAAGTGGAGTCGAAATTATACGTTAATGTCGTAACATTCCACTTTGAAGATCTGCACGTATTAAAAACAAGCTTTTTGATTGAAGAAATTAGAAGAGATAAGATATGATCATTCTTTTGATTATTAGGTAAGATATATTATCTTGTTGTTCTATTTTTATGTATATTATTCGTATATTCTACACGGAGAGAAAAAATATCTAAAAAATAGTATACTGAGGGAAAAATTACCTTAAAATCAACAAATATTTTTTTGGTGAGTGCTATTAACATATTTACTTAAACTTAAATTCTCTTTATTTAAATCAAATATTGTTTACCTGATTTAAGTAAACAATATTTTGTTTAAATAGAGAAAATTTAGATTTAAATAAATATGTTAATGGCACCCAATCAAAGAAATATTTGTTGATTTTGAGATAATTTTTCCCTCAGTGTAAGTATTTGTACTTATTCATGTATTAATATATTTACTTACGTAAATATATAAAATATTTGTCACGTAAGAGAAAATATAAATTTTCTTTCAGCTTTTCATGAATTGTGTATTCTATTTAAATAAAAGAATGTGTAGATGTAATTAAATATATTATTAATACCTAAAAAATTAATATTTACTATATTTTAGACATCTTTTCTTTCAATGTATATAGAAAGAATTTTATAGTAAAAATTAATGTAGGATTTTATAATTGAGGAATAGATCGACATTTTGCAGTATTTGACTATCCTTTTATTCCACATGTCATAAAGAAATTTGCTATGTTTCTAGCGAAATTTACTATGTATTGTTAGTACAAGACAAACCTTACTGATATATAGTCCATTATTGCACTACTAAACTTGGTAAATTTGAAAAAAATTTATATGAAAAAAGAACTATAGCATTCTTTTCGTCTAGTTACACGTTTTTGTACGCAGTTCATAGCATACACGTTGGTGTATGACGAGGAGAGTCTTGCAGCTTGATTTGATGATTCAATTCTTGTTGCTATAAGGATCAAACTCGATACCGTCGATTAGATATCCCGATAAAGGGTTGTCGGTTGGCGTGGGCACCCTTGTGCAAGAAGGGGCTCGCATAATCCCATGAATACATAATTCAGATGCAAACAGCCTCGCCACGCGCGCGTCCCGATTTAAACGGTCGCGATTATTTCACGGATCAAAACGCGGATATTTGCGCTATTTTTCACGGTGTCGCCGAGGAGACGATCGCCGCACGATCGTAGCGGTATTTTCGTTTAAAATTTCTCGAAACTACCACACTGGTTATTTCAGGACAAAAGGTCGATCAGCACAGCAAGTCGAGAAAATCGTCGATGCAAATACAGATAATCGCGATAGCCTGCTTTTTTACACGATAAATGGGTGGCGTTGATGGATGAGACTCGATAGAAGACGGATTATCGACTTTTGCAGCCCGTAAAAAATGTTGCCGTGCAGATATCGCGAACATCGATCATGACGGAACAATTGTGTGTTACAGATAAGAAAAATATCAACGCGTTTGAAGATTGAGAAAGAAAATTTCGCAATAATCGGGGAAACAAAATATTGTATGATGGAGAAAAATTTTTGTCAAGATGTATTTTTTATTTTTATTATTATCATTACTTGCATCATACTCTGAGAAAAAGATATTTGAAATTTTACTTGTGAGATAAAAGTTTACTTCATAGAAATGAACTTTATTTCACGGAAATAAACTTTATTTTGCAGAAATAAACTTTATATTCCGCAAATAACATTTCACGTATTTTTTTCTCAGTGCATCAACTCGTCTCGGCTCGCAAAATTAGCCTGTTATTTATCATCATCGGCTGTTATACTGTAAAATAATCAGACAAAGGCACATAGTATCCAATAATACAGACCGAATCCTATCACAATGTGCTTCCCTGATGTTATACAGGAGAAAGCACGTAAAAACAAAACGGAAGAATAAATACGTTATTTGTTCCAGGTAAAGTTCGAGAGGTGTAAAATCGCGTAGCAAAATAACATGTATATCCAGTAAAACGATAATAAAATTTATTATTCATTAATAGTAACGTGTAAAGTAAAGTACTAGTAAAATACCAGACGGAGACAATTGTCGATAGAAACGCCACTACCGTTCGCATACTCGAAGCAAGATTACATTCTCACAAATGAGCTTCGCTACATCGCTCGAGTCACGTTCGATCGATCGCGCAACGATATATATGAGCGCACATGCGCTTTTAGAAGTTGAAGTGTACCTTTATTCGTGCAAAAATACACGTACGATAAAACGGGAGCGTTCAATGGACGAGACGCATTCACTCTTTCTCTCTCTCTCTCTCTCTCTCTCTCTCTCTCTCTCTCTCTCTCTCTC